>NC_057796.1:111439227-111739227 GCF_018294505.1 Triticum aestivum
TGGCGGAGCGACAGGGCAGGTTGAGACCACCTAGGAGAGAGGTGGGCCTGGCCCTGGTCGGCGTTCGCGGTTACTTCAAAATAACGCGCTTAACGAGATCTTTGTATTTGATCTGAGTCTGGCCACTGGGCTATACGCACTAACCAACTACGCGGGAACAGTTATGGGCACTCGACGTCGTGGTATCAGCCGAAGCCTTCGTGACGTCAGCGACTGAGCGGCGCGCCCCCGATTGGACCGTAAGCCTGCGCTTGTATTAAGGGGGCTAGGTCTGCTTCCAGCCGCGTTCGCAACGTGCAGGTGCAATGGGAGATGGGCCCAGACCCCTGCGCCATAGGGTTTTAGACTAAGATGCTGACCTCTCTGTTGTGCCTAGGTAGGGCTGCGACGTGTTGATCTTCCGAGGCCGGGCATGATCCAGAAAAGTGTGTCCGGCCAAAGGGGATCGAGCATGTTGGGTAATGTGGTGCACCCCTGTAGGGAAGTTTATCTATTCGAATAGCCGCGATCTTCGGTAACAGGACGACTTGGAGTTGTACCCTGACCTTATGACAACTAGAACCGGTTACTTAATAAAACACACCCTTCCAAGTGCCAGATACAATGCGGTGACCGCTCTCTAACAACGCGACGAGGAGAGGATCGCCGGGTAGGATTATGCTATGCGATGCTACTTGGTGAACTTACCATCTACTCTCTTCTACATGCTGCAAGATGGAGGCTGCCAGAAGCGTAGTTTTCGACAGGACTAGCTATCCCCCTCTTATTCTGGCATTCTGCAGTTCAGTCCACCGATATTGCCTCTTTACACAGATACCCATGCATATGTAGTGTAGATCCTTGCTTGCGAGTACTTTGGATGAGTACTCACGGTTGCTTTCCCCCTCTTTTCCCCCTTTCCTTTTTACCTGGTTGTTGCAACCAGAGGTTGGAGCCCCGGAGCTAGACGCCACCGTCGATGACGACCCCTACTACACCGAGGGTGCCTACTACTACGTGCAGGCCACCGCCGATGACTAGGAGTAGTTTAGGAGGATCCCAGCCAGGAGGCCTGCGCTTCTTTCGATCTGTGTCCCAGTTTGTGCTAGCCATCTTATGGAAACTTGTTTAACTTATGTCTGTACTCAGATATTGTTGCTTCCGCTGACTCATCTATGATCGAGCACTTTTATTCGAGCCCTCGAGGCCACTGGCTTGTATTATGATGCTTGTATGACTTATTTATGTTTTTAGAGTTGTGTTGTGATATCTTCCCATGAGTCCCTGATCTTGATCGTACACGTTTGCGTGCATGATTAGTGTACGGTCAAATCGGGGGCGTCACAGGCCTGGGCAGGCCGCGCGCCCCTCCCCCTCTAGTCCAAATTGGACTAGGAGGGGGGCGGCACCCCCCCTTTTCCTTCCCCTCTCTCCTCCTTCCTTCTCTCCTACTCCTACTCATGGAAGGGGTGGAATCCTACTCCCGGTGGGAGTAGGACTCCCCTTGGGGCGCGCCTAGGAAGCCGGCCTCCTCCCCCTCCTCCACTCCTTTATATATGGGGGAGGGGGGCACCCCATAGACACACAAGTTGATCATTGATCTCTTAGCCGTGTGCGGTGCCCCCTGATACGTCTCCAACATATCTATAATTTTTGATTGCTCCATGCTATATTATCTTATGTTTTGGACATTATTGGGCTTTATTATACACTTTTATATTATTTTTGGGACTAACCTATTAACCGGAGGCCCAGCCCAGAATTGCTGTTTTTTTCCTATTTCAGAGTTTCGCAGAAAAAGAATATCAAACTGAGTCGAAACGGAATGAAACCTTCGGGAACGTGATTTTCGGAACGAACATGATCCAGAGGACTTGGACCCTACGTCAAGAAAGCTACCAGGAAGCCACGAGGTAGGGGGCACGCCTACCCCCCTGGGCGCGCCCTCCACCCTCGTGGGCCCCATGTTGCTCCACCGGCGTACTCCTTCCTCCTATATATACCTATGTACCCCTAAACTACCAGATACGGAGCCAAAAACCTAATTCCACTGCCCCAACCTTCTGTACCCGTGAGATCCCATCTTGGGGCCTGTTCTGGAGCTCCGCCGGAGGGGGCATCGATCACGGAGGGCTTCTACATCAACACCATAGCCTCTCCGATGAAGTGTGAGTAGTTTACCTCAGACCTTCGGGTCCATAGTTATTAGCTAGATGGCTTCCTCTCTCTTTTTGTATCTCAATACAATGTTCTCCCCCTCTCTGATGGAGATCTATTCGATGTAATCTTCTTTTGTGGTGTGTTTGTTGAGACCGATGAATTGCAGGTTTATGATCAAGTTTATCTATGAACAATATTTGAATCTTCTGAATTCTTTTATGTATGATTGGTTATCTTTGCAAGTCTCTTCGAATTATCAGTTTGGTTTGGCCTACTAGATTGATCTTTCTTGCAATGGGAGAAGTGCTTAGCTTTGGGTTCAATCTTGCGGTGTCCTTTCCCAGTGACAGTAGGGGCAGCAAGGCACGTATTGTATTGTTGCCGTCGAGGATAACAAGATGGGGTTTATATCATATTGCATGAGTTTATCCCTCTACATCATGTCATCTTGCTTAAAGCGTTACTCTGTTCTTATCAACTTAATACTCTAGATGCATGCTGGATAGCGGTCGATGTGTGGAGTAATAGTAGTAGATGCAGGCAGGAGTCGGTCTACTTGTCTCGGACATGATGCCTATATACATGATCATGCCTAGATATTCTCATAACTATGCTCAATTCTGTCAATTGCTCAACAGTAATTTGTTCACCCACCATAATACTTATGCTCATGAGAGAAGCCACTAGTGAAACCTATGGCCCTCGGGTCTATTTTCCATCATTTTAATCTCCCGACAACAAGCTATTTCTGACGCCGTTTTTATTTTGTTTACTTTACTTTGCATCTTCATCATAAAAATACCAAAAATATTATCTTATCATATCTATCAGATCTCACTCTCGTAAGTGACCGTGTAGGGATTGACAACCCCTTTTCGCGTTGGTTGCGAGGATTTATTTGTTTGTGTAGGTGCGAGGGACTTGTGCGTGGCCTCCTACTGGATTGATACCTTGGTTCTCAAAACCTGAGGGAAATACTTACGCTACTTTGCTGCATCACCCTTTCCTCTTCAAGGGAAAACCAACGTAGTGCTCAAGAGGTAGCAAGAAGGATTTCTGGCGCCGTTGCCGGGGAGTCTACGCAAAAGTCAACATACCAAGTACCCATCACAAACCCTTATCTCCCGCATTACATTATTTGCCATTTGCCTCTCGTTTTCCTCTCCCCCACTTCACCCTTGCCGTTTTATTCGCCCTCTCTTTTCCGTTCGCCTCTTTTTCATTTGTTGCCTTGTTGTCATGGCTAGTCGTTTATCTTCTCCGTTCCCTCCCGAAAATGAAGTTCTCAATTTTAAACAAAGGGAGGGAGAAAATCTAAAAGACGCTTGGTATAGAATTTGCAATGCTCAAAATAGATCTACCAGGAAGCAATCTACTTCCGTTCTTCTCCGCAATTTTTATGTAGGCGCTAATCCTTGGTATAGATATATTCTTGACACCATCACTGGAGGGAATTTCTTCGGTAGCCATACTTTTGACTCTTATAATGCTATGATAGATTTGTTTGGCTCACCACCTCTTTTGGTTAATGGAACTATGCTAACTTTGGAGCATGTAATGCAAAGACTTGAAATTATTGAAAATAAAGTTGCTACCGTAGAGTTAATCGAAAATTTGGATAAAAAGATCCACAACCAAGTTACCCAATATGGATCTAAAGTAGGAGTCACTTTGAAAAATATTAAGGAGAAAGAACCCATAGTTAATGAAAGAATAAATCAGGATTCCACTAGAATCGATAAACTTGAGGGTATCATTACCAACTTGGGAACCGCTTTTTCTTCCATAAAGAATACTCCTAGTCCTCCAACGAAAATTGCCAAGCTTATGTATGTTCCTAAAAATAAGGGTGAACCCTCTAGTAAGGAAACTGCGGATCTCAAATCTATAGGTATTCATCCCAATCTTTTTGCTATCATTAAGGAACCATTTGCTACAAATGAATTTTTCGATCTTGTGCCTAAAAGTTTGATAATTAATAAAAATAAAGAAACTCCCAGGATGATAGATGCCTCATTGAAGAATTGCCTACCAAAGATGGCAATACCTAGATCTATTCTTGCTTCTATGCCTAGCTAGGGGCGTTAAACGATAGCGTTTGTTGGGAGGCAACCCAATTTTATTTTTAGTTTTTTGTGCTTTTCGCTTCTGTTTAGGAAAAAATATTTGCTCTAGCCTCTGGTTAGATGTGTTTTTATGTTTTAATTAGTGTTTGTGCCAAGTTAAACCTATATGATCTTCTTGGATGATAGTTATTTGATCTTGCAGAAAATTCCAGAAACTTTCTTTTCACGAAAATAATTGTTAAAAATCACCAGAACGTGATAAAATATTAATTCCAATTGCTGCTGATCAATAAAAAAAATTTCTAGGTCGTCCTATTTTGGCTGATTTTTTGGAGTTCCAGAAGTTTGCGTTAGTTACAGATTACTACAGACTGTTCTGTTTTTGACATATTTTGTTTTTGTGTGTTGTTTGCTTATTTTGATGAATCTATGGCTAGTAAAATAGTTTATAAACCATAGAGAAGTTGGAATACAGTAGGTTTAACACCAATATAAATAAAGAATGAGTTCATTACAGTACCTTGAAGTGGTCTTTTGTTTTCTTTCGCTAACGGAGCTCACGAGATTTTCTGCTGAGTTTTGTGTTGTGAAGTTTTCAAGTTTTGGGTGAAAGATTTGATGGATTATGGAACAAGGAGTGGCAAGAGCCTAAGATTGGAGATGCCCATGGCACCCCCAAGATAATCTAAGGACACCTAAAAGCCAAAGCTTGGGGATGCCCCGGAAGGCATCCCCTCTTTCGTCTACTTCCAGCAGTAACTTTACTTGGAGCTATATTTTTATTCACCACATGATATGTGTATTGCTTGGAGCGTCTTGTATGATTTGACTCTTTGCTTTTTAGTTTACCACAATCATCTTTGCTGTACACACCTTTTGAGAGATACACACACGATTCGGAAATTATTAGAATACTCTATGTGCTTCACTTATATCTTTTGAGTTATATAGTTTTTGCTCTAGTACTTCACTTATATCTTTTGAGTTATATAGTTTTTGCTCTAGTACTTCACTTATATCTTTTAGAGCACGGTGGTGGATTTGTTTTATAGAAACTATTGATCTCTCATGCTTCACTTACATTATTTTGAGAGTCTTAAATAGCATGTTAATTTGCTTAAATAATCCTAATATGCTAGGTATTCAAGATTAGTAAAAACTTTCTTGTGAGTGTTTTGAATACTAAGAGAAGTTTGATGCTTGATGATTGTTTTGAGACATGGAAGTAGTTATATTAAAGTTGTGCTAGTTGAGTAGTTGTGAATTTGAGAAATACTTGTGTTGAAGTTTGCAAGTCCCGTAGCATGCACGTATGGTAAACGTTATGTAACAAATTTGAAACATGAGGTGTTCTTTGATTGTCCTCCTTATGAGTGGCGGTCGGGGACGAGCGATGGTCTTTTCCTACCAATCTATCCCCCTAGGAGCATCCGCGTAGTGCTTGGTTTTTGATGACTTGTAGATTTTTGCAATAAGTTTGTGAGTTCTTTATGACTAATGTTGAGTCCATGGATTATACGCACTCTCACCTTTCCATCATTGCTAGCCTCTTCGGTACCGTGCATTGCCCTTTCTCACATTGAGAGTTGGTGCAAACTTCGCCGGTGCATCCAAACCCCGTGATATGATACGCTCTTTCACACATAAACCTCCTTATATCTTCCTCAAAACAGCCACCATACCTACCTATTATGGCATTTCCATAGCCATTTCGAGATATATTGCCATGCAACTTTCCACCGTTCCGTTTATCATGACACGTTCATCATTGTCATATTGCTTTGCATGATCATGTAGTTGACATAGTATTTGTGGCAAAGCCACCGTTCATAATTCTTTCATACATGTCACTCTTGGTTCATTGCATATCCTAATACACCGCCGGAGGCATTCATATAGAGTCATACTCTGTTCTAGTATCGAGTTGTAATCATTGAGTTGTAAATAAATAGAAGTGTGATGATCATCATTTTCTAGAGCATTGTCCCAAGTGAGGAATAAAAAAAGGGAGAGAAAGGCCATAAAAAAAGAGAAGGCCCAAAAAAATGAGAGAAAAAGAGAGAAGGGACAATGTTACTACCTTTTACCACACTTGTGCTTCAAAGTAGCACCATAATCTTCATGATAGAGAGTCTCTTGTTTTGTCACTTTCATATACTAGTGGGAATTTTTCATTATAGAACTTGGCTTGTATATTCCAACAATGGGCCTCCTCAAGTGCCCTAGGTCTTCGTGAGCAAGCAAGTTGGATGCACACCCACTTAGTTTCTTTTGTTGAGCTTTCATATATTTATAGCTCTAGTGCATCCGTTGCATGGCAATCCCTACTCCTTGCATTAACATCAATCGATGGGCATCTCCATAGCTCATTGATTAGCCTCGTTGATGTGAGACTTTCTCCTTTTTTGTCTTCTCCACATAACCCCCATCATCATATTCTATTCCACCCATAGTGCTATATCCATGGCTCACGCTCATGTATTGCGTGAAGGTTGAAAAAGTTTGAGATTACTAAAGTATGAAACAATTTCTTGGCTTGTTATCGGGGTTGTGCATGATGAGAGCATTCTTGTGTGACGAAAATGGAGCATGACAAAACTATATGATTTTGTAGGGATGAACTTTCTTTGGCCATGTTATTTTGAGAGGACATAATTGCTTAGTTAGTATGCTTGAAGGATTATTATTTTTATGTCAATATTGAACTTTTATCTTGAATCTTCCGGATCTGAATATTCATACCACAATTAAGAAGAATTACATTGAAATTATGCCAAGTAGCATTCCACATCAAAAATTCTATTTTTATCATTTACCTACTCGAGGACGAGCAGGAATTAAGCTTGGGGATGCTTGATACGTCTCCAACGTATCTATAATTTTTGATTGCTCCATGCTATATTATCTTCTGTTTTGGACATTATTGGGCTTTATTATACACTTTTATATTATTTTTGGGACTAACCTATTAACCGGAGGCCCAGCCCAGAATTGCTGTTTTTTTGCCTATTTTAGAGTTTCGCAGAAAAAGAATATCAAACGGAGTCCAAACGGAATGAAACCTTCGGGAACGTGATTTTCGGAACGAACATGATCCAGAGGACTTGGACGTGCCTACCCCCCTGGGCGCGCCCTCCACCCTCGCGGGCCCCATGTTGCTCCACCGACGTACTTCTTCCTCCTATATATACCTACGTACCCCCAAACTACCAGATACGGAGCCAAAAACCTAATTCCACCGCCGCAACCTTCTGTACCCGTGAGATCCCATCCTGGGGCCTGTTCCGGAGCTCCGCCGGAGGGGGCATCGATCACGGAGGGCTTCTACATCAACACCATAGCCTCTCCGATGAAGTGTGAGTAGTTTACTCAGACCTTCGGGTCCATAGTTATTAGCGAGATGGCTTCCTCTCTCTTTTTGGATCTCAATACAATGTTCTCCCCTCTCTCGTGGAGATCTATTCGATGTAATCTTCTTTTGCAGTGTGTTTGTTGAGACCGATGAATTGTGGGTTTATGATCAAGTTTATCTATGAACAATATTTGAATCTTCTAAATTCTTTTATGTATGATTGGTTATCTTTGCAAGTCTCTTCGAATTATCAGTTTGGTTTGGCCTACTAGATTGATCTTTCTTGCAATGGGAGAAGTCCTTAGCTTTGGGTTCAATCTTGCGGTGTCCTTTCCCAGTGATAGTAGGGGCAGCAAGGCACGTATTGTATTGTTGCCATCGAGGATAACAAGACGGGGTTTATATCATATTGCATGAGTTTATCCCTCTACATCATGTCATCTTGCTTAAAGCGTTACTCTGTTCTTATGAACTTAATACTCTAGATGCATGCTGGATGGCGGTCGATGTGTGGAGTAATAGTAGTACATGCATGCAGGAGTCGGTCTACTTGAATCGGACGTGATGCCATACATGATCATGCCTAGATATTCTCATAACTATGCTCAATTCTATCAATTGCTCAACAGTAATTTGTTCACCCACCGTAATACGTATGCTCATGAGAGAAGCCACTAGTGAAACCTATGGCCCCGGGTCTATTTTCCATCATATTAATCCCCCGACAACAAGCTATTTCTGACGCCGGTTTTATTTTGTTTACTTTACTTTGCACTTTATCATAAAAATACCAAAAATATTATCTTATCATATCTATCAGATCTCACTCTCGTAAGTGGCCGTGTAGGGATTGACAACCCTTATCGCGGTGGTTGCGAGGATTTATTTGTTTGTGTAGGTGCAAGGGACTTGTGCGTGGCCTCCTACTGGATTGATACCTTGGTTCTAAAAAACTGAGGGAAATACTTACGCTACTTTGCTGCATCACCCTTTCCTCTTCAAGGGAAAACCAATGCAGTGCTCAAGAGGTAGCACCCCCCTCCACCATAATCCACCTCGGTCATATCGTCGTAGTGCTTAGGCGAAGCCCTGCGCCAGTAGCTTCATCATCACCATCATCACATCGTCGTGCTAACGAAGCTCTACTGGATCGTGAGTTCGTGGGACGTCACCGAGCTGAACATCTGCAGATCGCGGAGCTGTCGTACGTTCGGTACTAGGATCGGTCGATCGTGAATACGTACGACTACATCAACCGCGTTGTCATAATGCTTCCGCTTTCGGTCTACGAGGGTACATGGACAACACTCTCCCCTCTTGTTGCTATGCATCACCATGATCTTGCGTGTGCGTAGGATTTTTTTTGAAATTACTACGTTCCCCAACAAGTTGGACTAGGAGAGAAGGAAGGGGGAGAGAGGGAGGAAGGAAAGGGGGGCGCTGCCCCCCTTCCTAGTCCAATTCGGACCAGAGGGGGAGGGGAGCGCAGCCTGCCCTGGCTGCCCCTCTCTCTCCACCAAAGCCCATTAGGGCCCATATACTCCCCGGGGGGTTCCGATAACCCCCCGGTACGCCGGTATATGCCCGAACTCACTCAAAACCATTCCGATGTCCAAACATAGTCATCCAAAATATCGATCTTTATGTCTCGACCATTTCGAGACTCCTCGTCATGTCCGTGATCATATCCGGGACTCCGAACTACCTTAGGTACATCAAAACACATAAACTCATAATACCGATCGTCACCGAACGTTAAGCGTGCGGACCGCCACGACGCTCTGCTTGGAACTGCACCAACTGACAGCTCCACCATTCAATAAAAATACGTATCCGGTCTGTGACTTAGAGTCATCCGGATCAGTGTCAATGCTTGCATCGACATAACCGTTTATGACGAGCTCTTTGTCACCTCCATAAACGAGAAACATATCCTTAGTCCTTTTCAGGTATTTCAGGATGTTCTTGACCGCTGTCCAGTGATCCACTCCTGGATTACTTTGGTACCTCCCTGCTAAACTAATAGCAAGGCACACATCAGGTCTGGTACATAGCATTGCATACATGATAGAACCTATGGCTGAAGCATAGGGAATGACTTTCATTTTCTCTCTATCTTCTGCAGTGGTCCGGCATTGAGTCTGACTCAACTTCACACCTTGTAACACAGGCAAGAACCCTTTCTTTGCTTGATCCATTTTGAACTTCTTCAAACTTTGTCAAGGTATGTGCTTTGTGAAAGTCCAATTAAGCGTCTTGTTCTATCTCTATAGATCATGATGCCCAATATATAAGGAGCTTCACCGAGGTCTTTCGATGTGCGGAACACGGCGGTGGACGCCGTCCTCTCCTCGGTGAGGGTGGAGTGCCCGCACGAAGGCTGTGGGCTCTACGTCACTTACCACAAGCTCGCCGATCACCAGAGCGTGTGTCCGCTCGCGCCCTGCAAATGCCCCGTGCCCGTGTGCGGCTACGAAGGCCCGCCGCCGGTGCTCTCCCACCACATCAGCACCGTGCATCCCGTGCCCGTGCATAGGATCCAGTACGGCAAGGTGCTCCAGCTGCAAGTGCCACTGTCGGAGCCACGGCTCCTGCTGTTCGCGGAGGAGGACGGTCGCGCGTTTTTCTTGGTCGGCGGCGTGCTCGACATCGGCGCGCCTATCGCCGTGTCGGTCGTCTACATCAGAGCGGGGGCGTCCCCACTGCCGCACTACGTGGCCAAGCTATGGGCGAACGGCCCGCCAGGGGAGCCCAAAGGCAGGACCGACGCTGTCAAGGTGGAAATGGAGGTGATCAGCAGCAGGGATCCCGGTGACGTCGCCATGCAGCAGCTGACCTTCTTCACAGTTTCGCCCAAGCTGCTGGTCGGGGCTAAGCTGGTGTCCCTCCACATTCAGATCGACAAGCTCACGTCCTAAATGATTCTACAGTGCCTTCTGTTTATCTTAGTAATATGCTAATATAGGGGTTAGCTCGGTCTACTTTAGCTTAAGAGATGGTGGGTTTTGGTGGCGATGCAGCAATTACCTCGACATCAGATCAGCAGTGAAAGTGATTTCGAAAAGTCGAATGGATATTTGTGTCTGTTGGATATAAAGATCCTTTGGGTAAGAAGTAACAGCTTATATGCTTTTTTTCGAAACGGAACAATGATAGCATAATTTTTATTGAGATGCACTAATATTTTCGAAATGGACGTCGGGCTGTAGCTAGAAGGGCGGTTGGGACGCGGCATCGGCCCATACCGCGGCGACCCCCGACTGGGACGCACCGACTGTGGATTTTCTCCCTCGCCGATGTCGACCACGTCTACGCAGAACATTGTTCCCTTCCCCCAGTTGCGGGATCAGGCCGGATATGTGACCAGTGGTGTGGACACCGTCGTTCTATGCTTGTGAAGAGAGCAACCCAAGCAAGCAGGCTTGTAGCTTAGGCTCCTGCTAGTGTATATATAGTGGTTTTCTTTTTCTCTCCATATCAACCATTTTATATTGCGTACATGTCATTGAAGAGTGAAATGATGGTTGCTTCTTCCGACTAACTTACTGTGTGATTTGACTGCTCCTTTAGTGGCCCCTACACGTACTCCCCCTACGTGTATGCAACAGTCACACATACACATGGATGCAAAAACGCGCGCGATGCCCTAATACATGCATGTCTGCGCACACGACGGAACACACACGGTCACGCTCAAGTGCTCAACCTACACGTGCATGCACACACATACTCAGCCAAGGTGAGCTAGTGACCGTATAAACACCGGAAAATGTATATATTGAGCGCAATGAGCGTATTATGAAGTCCACTGACCATATTTTTACAAATATATAGTGACAGACAGTGTATTTATCTCGTTTGAAATTAAGCCATATTAACCGGAGAGGAGGCAGTATGGACTAGCATTACTTTGTTGTGTCTCGTCAACTTGCCGAACGAGGAGAAGCTTGCAGGACGGGAGAAGCTTGCGCGTGGTGGCTCGCAAGACAAGGAGAAACTTTTCACTAATGCAAGCTCTCCCTCGCTCAGGCGGTGGACGTGCAACAGTTAATTCGGTGTCAGATTGCCAGAAGCATACACTATACTAGTACTCCCTCCATTTTTATATACAAGGCCACTATAGAATATACGTTTTACATCAATACAAGGCCACCAACAGTAATCGAGGAAAGAATTAATGATATTTCCTCGTACTAGTAACATGTTTAATACTTGCATGTATGCAGTCATAATGACACTAGCTACTTCCTCCACTCAGTTTCCTTGCATGCATGTTACGTATTAATGATCCTGGTAAACATAAAGAAAAGTTAGCTTGTCAAGTATGCATTAAATTTTACCTTGATACCTGTAATTTGAGTTTGTGGCCTTGTATATAAAAATGGAGGGAGTACTATTATTGTTCGACTTCCCAAAGAGGCGAACAACCAAGCGCAAAGTTTACTAGTCTAGTACTACTACTATAGTCTATAGAGGTATGTACTATACTAGTACTAGGAAACGGATGGAGGAGCGTCCGCACTCTTATTATATTTCTAAATTGTGATAAAGAAATCTTCAACACATTTGGTTCTCTTCGAGGGTTCTCGCATGTGATAATGGAAGTTGATTGCATGGAACACTCGCCACAATTCTCGCTTAATTCTGGCTCATATCCTGTTACAAATAGGAGCGCTCGGTAATATTTCCTCTTTTTTTGTTATTTAGCATGTAAACAGGTCAGCAAACCTTGCAGCGCATCTTTGTGCAAACCGTGCTTGCTGCACTTTATGTGGCCGAGAGCTGGCTTGATGAAACACCTCGCTTCCTACTTCTTTTTTTGCGGGGTACCTCGCTTCCTAGTGACCAGTGTCTTGGCTGATCGTCCTAAGAATGCTTATATATGAATAAAGCTCTCTCATTTACCCGCAAAAAAGATTAAGCCATATTAACCGGAAAGGAGGGAGTATGGACTAGCACTACTTTTTGGTGTGTCCCATCAACTCGTAGAATGAGGAGAAGCTTGCAGGACAAGGTGAAGCTCGCTTACGCCTTTTGACTAATGCAACGTACCCTAGCCCAGGCAGTGGACATGCATTAGTTCATTCGGTGTCAGATTGCCAGAGGCATACACTATAGTACCGAACATGCGGAGTACCATCATTGTTCAACTTCACGAAGAGGCGAAGAGCCAAGCGCAAGGTTTAGTAGTACGAGTAGTACTACTATAAGAACCGCATGGTGGAGCCTCTGTACTCTTATTTTTTTAATCTCTGATAAAGTACACATTTATTCCGGAGAAGGGCGGAAAACGGCAGCCCAACATGTAATGATGATATCGATCAACCATGCTCGAATATATCTTGGCCTCCGTGCGAGCCCGTCTGTGTGTTCTCGCTCCTCGTCTCTCTCAAGGAACGGCGGGTTGACCATTTTGCCGTCAATTGAGACCGGTTTGCTCACACTCCGGTCCCACATGTCAGTCATATGCCAAGAGGAGGTGCGTTGACTGACTGGCCATACACGTACTTGGTTTTGCACCTTCATAATACTCCTCCCTCCATCATAGTTTATAGGGCGCGCTTCATTATGATGCATTTCTCTCAATGCATTTCCACCACCAGAGAGACTTTAGACGCGTTTGGTTTAATGCTCAATTAATTAGGGCGTGGTAACCGCAATCAGGTCCACAATTTTCTCTCGATGTACTACGGAGTGGAGTAAGTGCATGCATGTGTGTACCCGGGGTGGAAGCACTGCATGCATGTGTGTACGTATTATTTCCTCTAGTAATAGACACCGTGCTATAACTACCAATGCTATTTTTCAGGCCAATCGCTAGTCGCCTTGGTCCTAGAGATTTTTTCTTTTTCTGAAGCGCGCTCTATAAACAGTGACGAATGGAGTAGTATCAGCGGATTCAAAGAAGAGCGTATTGATGGTTGCTTCTTCCGAGCAACTTACAGTGGGAAAGGTGGGGCTTATGATTTGAGTGCTCATTACTCACTATTAATGTGGCAAAACGACCGGGCTGAGTCTCCCATGCGGCTGTGCACTACCCCCTCGGTTCTTAAATATACTCCGGAGTATTTGTCTTTCTAGGGATTTCAGCGAGTGACTAGTCAAATATTTGTCTTTTTAGAGGTTCAAATGGACTACTACATACGGATGTATATAGACATATTTAAGAGTGTAGATTCACTCATTTTGCTCTGTATGTAGTCACTTGTTGAAATCTCTAGAAAGGCAAATATTTAGGAACGGAGGGAGTACACATACGAAGCAAAATGAGTGAATCTACACTCTAAAATATGCCCATTTGAAATTTGTAAAAAGACAAATATTTAGGAACGAAGGAGTATAATTTTGTGCATGGCACATGGACCCGTATGCCGAAGAGGCTTCTGGCAATGCTATCAAGCTTCCAGCATTTGTTTACATAATTGACGTACTATACAAATAATTTTCTAGCGACATGAAATTGTACAATGGTGTGAGCTTTCAGCTTTTGTTTCGTGTGTCTTACCATCGATGCTCTTTTGGAAACAATAAAAAACTAACTTCCTTGCTAATGCATCTCAATTATTAGCAGATCAGAGCTAGTATTTACATCACAACTGAAGACAAAGTTGTGAGAAGGTGTTAAATTGAAATTGATCCATGCTTTCATTGACAGCAATGTCCCCCCAGCTTTGTCTAAATCAACAAGGCATGTTGGGAAAAAACTAGCTGTCTGGAGCATGCAACATTCCGATCATTTTGTGCAGTTCCACTAAAATAGAGCTGAGCGTCCCTATTCCAAAGATATTAAGTGTGATTACGATAACAGAGGACTGCTGATGAAACAATAAATACACAAATAGAAGCCGGTCACCTTTGCAGTCTCTCTTAAGACTAACTAGTTGGAGAAGATTAGGCTCGGAGTTGGATGAGGAGGATAGAGCAAAACCAATCTCCCTTTGTGCAGTCGCACTGAAATGTAGAGACGTTGCCCGTGTGACATTTTGGTAGAACTGCACAAAACACTCTTAAGAAAAAAGTGATTTGTGCAGTTCACCAAAAGGTCGCAATAGCAACGAGGTGAAATGGATAGCCCTGTTTGCAAAAAAGAGGTAGAAAGGAAACAATTACTGGCCAATAACAGTTGATGACACATGTGATGACAAAAAAGTAGCATATTCCTTGTCCTAAGGGAAGATAACAACACGGTTGTGTTTGTCTAAAACGGTGTGAGGACGAGATTGCAATATGGAAAGTACGCCGGACGAGCTACGTTTTGGGCAAAGAACTATGGAAGATCCACATGCAGCGACGTGGGAAGACGGGCATTGGAGCAAGGCCGGAGGGGATACCCGGAGGTCGTCGGGATGTAACTAGGTGAGCGGCGGCGGGCGGAATCTGCCCATACTGCGGCAGCGAGCAGGTGGCGTAGGCCCTACCGCACCGGAGCTTGGTCAGAGAGAACGACGTGTACCGCAGATCGGGACGTGCTGCCTCGGTGCCGTCGAACAGAGAAACGATGCACGTCCTCCCTTTCCATCGGCGAACGGGATGCAGCCGGATTAGTGACCAACGGTGAGAGAGAGAGAGAGAGGCCACCGCAGCCTTGTGTGAGATACTCTAAAGAGAGACAAACCAGGCAGGCAGGCTCCATTGTATATAGTGGAGCGGACTACCTTTTTCTCCATAAAAATCGTTTTATATTCTGTGTACGTGCCATTGAGCGATATAACTTTATTTAAAAATAACGCGACAACGCATCAAGTCGAACTTTGTTTCATGCACACGTGGTACATGACCTCCGTAGGTAAACAATCGCTACACGTGTTCAAATTAGCACGTGGGCTGCCATTTCGTACAGAAATGAGCTCCACCGTGTACCCGCACGGGTGTGGCTGGGCACGAAGCGTGAGTACGTGTACGGTGCACCTATTCTCTTCTTGTATACGTACACCACCTACGTGGGGTTGTGTGAGAGAGATACAAACGTAGAGAGATACAGTGTGTGGGTTTGTGAGAGTTTTGGGGGGGGTCAATAAAAAATGTAACATATGCAGTGTGTGTGAAATAGAGTCCTGGATATATCATATATATAGAGGGGGCGATCCACGAGAAGAGAGTGGAGGTATCATCGGCTTGAGGTGTCCATAGAATCAGAGAGGGATGATGTGTGTGTGTGTGTGTGCGCGCGCGATCGATAAAGAGTGCCATCGAATTTGTGTGTGCCCACATCAAAGATATAGAGTGGCTGGCCTACTGGAACGTGAGAGGGGAGAGGTGCAGTTTGTCTCTGGTATATAGAGTGGCTGGCCTACAGCGCTCGACTATCGGTGTGTGGTGGGGGGGGGGGGGAGGGAGGCCTAATTAACTATAGAGGTACAATGGCAGGTATATGTGTGGAGGAGGAGAAAGGCCTACCTCATGTATTAAGAGAGATCAATCTACCTCATGTATTAAGGGAGATCGATCGGCATCCATGCATATGTGTAGGAGAGGAATAAGGTTGGGAGAGAGACAGAGCTAGAGTGTTGGAGGGGGTGGTAGTGGAGTTTCTTCTAACAAATGGTGGGATAGGCTTGCTAGACAACCGGAGGGCATGCCTGCAATATCAATAAGAGAGGGGATGGCTGCCTGTCTGTGCACATGCGTGTGAGAGACGGGCCAGGAGGCATGCACGAATGATGAGGGGGGACGATATGGCTGTGGTAAGCAGACATAACTACATAGGAAGATCAATCGTCCTTTGTCAGAGAAAGAAGAGAGGTAACTTGTGAGGTACATCGATCGATGGGGGGGAATAGTTAAAGTCGACCTAGGTATATGTTGGGAGATCGATCGGTATAGATCCATGTGTGTGTTAGAAGCAAATGAGGCACGGGGAGAAGGATAGAGAGAGAGGGATGCATCTAGGAGGTGGTGCGAGAGTCATACTATATCGAGGGGGAAGGAGTGTGCGAGTACGAGATCGATGAAAAGAGTGGTGGGAGTGAGGCATGGACGGTGATAAGAGAAGAGGGGAAGCTTGTGTTTGTGCTAGGCACACCTGGCTAGAGAGGCATATCGATCGATGTGTGCCGTAAAGAAGGAGCTGGGGGGCCTACACACACCGTGGGTGAACGACCTACAGTGAAAAGACAAATTTGCGCGATGGAGCTAGAGAATGCTGAGGGAGGGTGAGAGGGATGCGGGCGTGTGCATGCACGAGAGAAAGTTAGCGCTAGCTACAAAGATAAGAGGATTGTGTGGGTGTAAAAGACGAATAGAGATCATACTTCATTATAAAAAGCGAATTCGGATATTTGACGAATTTATCATACTGTTTTAAACCGACGCATGTGTGAATGTATATAACGGTGATACACATGGTGTGGTTATGAACATGTTATACTACATATAATATATTTTATCTCTACTCTTATAAAAAACGGAGTTGTTGATGATGGTGTGCCTGCCATTCTGCAATATAGGTCGTCCGATTTATATCTGACGGATAGGAAGGAAACTATGGGAATTTTGAAAAAGGATGCTCACACCCCTCTCCATATTTGCAAACCTCCCCTTGATCATGTTGATGTTCTGTGGAACGCATGGGTATCTTGCTAGTACTACGTATAATATATAGAACATTGATCATAATTTGGGCTAATGTGTGGCTTTTACAGCTCAGGTCTAAATACTTGTCATAATGTAGGGGGCGGGGCACTATAATATGTGTGATAAACACGGTGTACATATGGAACATGGTTTAGATTATGAATATATAGTTAGTACATCAAATGTACTATTATTTGGAATCAACATCAAGTGTATTCAAAAAATAGAATTCGAGTTCATGTAGTACACATAGTTTATATCTATCTCTATAGTAATCATGTGGTGTGTTATTAAGGTAATACACGAATGATGGTTGAAGTTGGCAACAATCATGATTGTAGATTCTTATTGCAGTGGTAGTATAGACATTTGGAATGCACTAAAATGTTGGTATGAGTAGGTTACATGCATTATACAGCAAGCGGAAAAATTTAATTGGACATAACATGGATTCATACTCCCTCCTTCCATCTATATAGGGCGTAATGCATTTTTTAAGACCGCCTTTGACTATTGACAAGATTAATAGTACATGACATGCACAATGTGAAAATTATATCATTGAAAGAACCTTTCACAGACGAATTTAACGATGTGCTTTGTGTAAGTTGCATGTCATATATTATTGCTCTAATATTTGGTCAAAGTTAGCATCGAAAAACACATTAGGCCCTATATAGATGGAAGGAGGGAGTAGCTTTTAATAGCATTTTTATAGCAAGACTCTCTCTTTGTGTGGTGTGAATAGTTTCATTTTTTTCGTTTTCTTTTTGGTTGAGGGAAGTGCGAATTGATTTGGTATGTACAAGTACAATATTACACATTAGGCTTGTCCCTAAAATTCAACCCGCACCTTGTTATATCCCGAAAATTCAGATATCGTGCTCCCAAAACTGGCGCCTTCACAACCCGTGCCTTGCTATCCTGAAATTACAACGCGCGTGAAAACTCCCTCCAGCTGCCAAATCCTGACACGCGAAATCCCCCTTCTAACCCTGAGCCGAAAGGGCTGTTAGTTCAAATCGGTGGGGGGTACTTTTCTAACACACCCTACATTTTGGACAAGCGCGTCCCTAAGTCATGGTTCACCCCCTCCCATCGCCTCCTTTTTGCCATTCGAAATCCCAGGCCGCCATAACCTCTCCGCTCCAGCCGCGAAACCCCACCCTCCTCCGTCCGCCACCTCACTGCTGCCCAGCCGGAGCCTCTTCCCCGACGACGTCGTCCACCGCAACAGCTCGACGTCCCTCGTCCACCTCCCCGGATGAGGATCCGTCATCCATCTCGTCGTCCCACCGGTTCAGCCGCCCCGTCCTCCACCTCCAAGGAGCTGCTCCGACGATCGCCTCGTCTATCGCGGCTGCTCCATCCCCACAGTGCCGCCATAACCTCTCCGCTCCAGCCGCGAAACCCCACCCTCCTCCGTCCGCCACCTCACCGCTGCCCAGCCGGAGCTTCTTCCCCGACGACATCGTCCACCGCAATAGCTTGACGTCCCTCGTCCACCTCCCCGGATGAGGATCCGTCATCCATCTTGTCGTCCCGCCGGTTCAGCCGCCCCGTCCTCCACCTCCAAGGAGCTGCTCCGACGATCGCCTCGTCTATCGCGGCTGCTCCATCCCCACAGTGCCGCCTTAACCTGCTCCACCGAAATCGCAACATCCTCAACGACTCCTCGGACGAAGCCAAGGCCTACTCGACGCCACCAAAGAGGTTGTACACTCATTGCATCGCATCTTCTCCTTAACTCGACCTCCCGGCGCCGACGGTGCTCCATCCCGCACCCCCATGGAGCGGCTACCTTGAAGCCGGCGCCACAGGCGACATCTCCACGGCGGCTCTCCCCCAGTGTGAGGCCCCTTCGGCGGCGGCGGCCATACCAGCCGGATCTCCTACTGCTGCTCTGGCTCTCGCTCGCTCGCTCGTGCTGCTGCTGCTGCTCCGGCTCTCGCTCGATCACTCGCTCGCCCAGCTGCTGCTGCTCCGGCTCTCGCTCGCTCGCTCGCTCGCTCGCGCTGCTGCTGCTGCTCCCCCTCGCTCGTGCTGCTGCTCTGCTCCGATCACTTCAGTCGACTGAATCGACTTTTGGGTCAGTCGATTTTCAGGGGGTGAGGGGGCTCGCCGGAGTTAAGGAAGAACCACCCGCAGCGGGGACGGGGACTCGCCGGAGAGGTACCCCACTATCTATCTTAGGGTTCAGGGTGGGGCGGGCCGGCGGGGGGCCTAGAGGGCTGGCCGAGGCGGTGGCAGACCGGCGGTGAGGAGTTGTTTCGGGGCAGCGAGGCAGCACTGGGGCCGGCGGTTCGGCCGGTGGTGGCTGGCGGCTCAGGGGGGTGCATGTTGAAGATGAACTGCATGCCCTCCCTAAACTACATGTCAAGTGCCTCTCTGCTACCATTGCGTTCAGTTTCGACAGTAACATTCAGGTTCCATAGTAAATTTTAGTTTTGACAGTTAAGTTCAGAGTCAACAGTTTTTACCTCATCTGTTGTAGTCAGGTGGTTTTTGGTGATGTAAATTTTACATCTATTTTACATCATCTATTGGAGATGCTATTAGAATCCCACTTGAGATTGACGATGTCTGTCTTGTGCTGCTTCAGCCTTGACGTCTTGGGCTCACCGGGGCTGCTCCAACGACAGAACGATCCATCACAACAGAGCAGTGCCCTGGACGCCGTCTACAGATTCCTCAGATCTTCCTCCACACCTCCGACAGCCACCTCTGCCTCAACTGCTTCAGCGACCAACCCAATGATGCTGAGGTCGACACGGCTACGGCAAAGAGGTTGTACACTTGTTGCATCACTCATTACTATACATTCATGTCGATCCATTAGGGCTATTTTGGTTCAATGGAAAAATATAGCAATAGGGAATTTTCCAATGGCACTCTACTATTCAATTATTCATGCATTTTGTTGAAAGGAATGAAGCAAAACATCCACCTGGACCTACTTTTCAAAATCCTATGCATGAAAACAAGACCAAGTGCATTAGTGGCAGAATAACATTCTAACTGTACACGCTTTCATATGATTTCACTTTATTTTGGCCATGTTTCTTTGCATTCCTATGCTCTTCCAATTCCTGTAAACCAAACACCCAAGTTGACAGAAATCCTGTGTTTACAAATTCTCTATTTACCATGTGCATTCCTATCCTATTCCGGTGTTTTTCCTATCCCCGCGTTTTTAGAATCATGCAAGCCAAATGAGCCCTTACAGAATTACTTCAGTTACACGTAGGTGTCGAAGGGAACTTTGTGTGGTTTGTCCTGCTCCTGTCGCGATGTCGTCCACCTCACCTATGTTGCTCCATCGACAAAAACATCCACCAAACCAGACATCACGATTCCTGACCTCTTTCGCCGCCTCAGATCTCCTTCCCTGCCGCCGGCACCCACCGCAACGACATCACTATCATCGACTCAGCAGATGAACCTGAGGAGTACACGGGTCCACAAGAGAGGTCGCACTCTTTTGTTTCTGCTTATGTTATGCATTGCTTAAACTACCTGCTACTTTATCGTCATGTTCACGTCCTGGACTCCAAGTCAGGTCCAAATTAATGTTCAAACTTGAGTTCTAAATTAGTTATGGGGCACATATCAAGGAAGCAATGAATAGTATCTCTGTCTAATATCTGGTTCACCTAGGGTATGCCTATGTTGTTCATCTTGGGTGGGAAACAAATAGTAAAGCAATCATCATCTGTCTTTTTATTAAATTAAAGCAATCATCAGCCTGCTATTATTATTTTTGGATCCATCCACTGGTTGTTACCATCACTCTAAATTTCTGCATGCTCTCCTTACATAATCTCACCATATTTTTTCCGTATGCATGTCAGATATTGTACACAGTCATGCTGAACATGTAGAGAAAAAGAGAAGAGTTTTGCGCGGCAATATAATGTCATGCAGACATCGCTCCATGGTGGGTTCAATGGCAAACCCTCCCCACCCCTCTCCAGATTGTAATCCAGAGGAAGATATCTGTTCTGAGGCGGATTCAGACGCCGCTGACCACTCCTATTTACCCCCCAAGGTGTTTGCTCTACCTTGGCATGATGATGTTAGTCATATCATGCATATGTTGCCTTGCAGTGCCTACTTTTGACATCATATATGTCATCTGCTTAGTTTAGACATGTTCTGTAATGCCACCTGTTTAGTTTCTATATCATGTATGAGAATTATGCAGTCTCATGTCTTTTAGCCAGCCATAATATATGTGAAATGTGCAATGCCATCTTGTTTAACCAGGCATCATATATTTGAATGATATCTTGCCCATCCTTTTCTTCATTACATTTCCATTTGTCGACAATGTTTGTACATTAAACTACTCTTCTTGTGAATCAGCCATTTGGGTGGGAGATTGAAAAATCTGGAGTGAAAACAAGGCCTTCAGAGCAGACAGTACTACCTGTCGAAGCAGATCTCTTGTTGGGTCCCGATAGCTCCTCAGAGATGGATTCAGAGACAGATGACCAGTCCTATTCCCCCACCGAGGTGTATGCTCTAACTTGGCATGGTTATACTGCTCATATCATGCATATGGTGTCTTTCATTGCATAGTTTAGACATCATATACACAATATTCAACACCATGTTCTTAGTTCAGACATCATATCTAATTCCCTCTGTTTAGCATATAAATCACATATGTGAATTAAATGATGCGATCCTGGTTACTTAGATAACATGTAGGTGAATTATGTCATGCGATCCTGTTTAGTTATTCATCATATCTTTGAATTATGTTATGCTATGCTATCCAGTTTAGATAGAAATCATATATGTGAAATTATGTCATGCTATCCGTTTTAGTTAAACAATATACATGTCAACTATTTCATGTCCTCTTTTTTCCACACTATCTATTGCATCTGTCTCTCATACAATGTCTGTACATTCAACTATGTTTCCTGTTTATCAGCCATTTGAATTGGAGCGGGTGATGCCAATATCTAGCGGACTAAAAACACGGTCTTCAATAAAACAGTGCTACCTCTTACCTCTTGGTGGAGATAGCACCCCGGTTGTACATGCACGAGAACCAGCCCTACCACACATAACCCAAACTCTCGTAGATTGTACCCCTACTGCAATGGACAGAGAACCAGCTTCACCCAATCTAACCCCAACCCCAGCAGATAGTAACCCAGTTCCTGTTGACATAGCACCATCTCCACCACAGAGCTCCCAAATAAGAGCAGTTAGTAAGGCAGATCCAGTGCCCAAAGGGCCAGTACTACCACGGCGAACCCCAACTCCACCAGTTAGTACGCCTATTCCTGTGGAGGAAGCACAACCAGCTAGTCGTAGTTTAGCATCTATCGCATTTAATGTTGTTAAATCGTATGTGCGTATCTTCCCATCTTGGAAATATTATACTGAAGATGAAGGAAAATGCCAGTTGCAGGTGTTTGTCCAGGAGTTATGTGTAAGTAATGTTATTCATGTCAATTACTTTACTTTGTCTCATACATCCTACCTCCATGATGGTTATAATACAACAAATTTTCCCATTTTCGCTATAGAGAAGGACCGATTTGGAAACCTAGGATGAGGTAACCTGCGCTAATACCTCTACTATCTTCAAGAATGCTTGGTGGCAGTATCGGAATTACCTGAAGAAAACGTACTTCACCGGCAAAGAAACTCATCAAATTCCCTTACGTTCTCCTGAGACACATTTACTGGACGATGACTGGGAACGCCTTGTTCTGTACTGGTCCCGAACCAAGAATGTGGTAAGGTCTATGAGCTCATTTTCTATTTTTAAGTACTATATTCTTGCGTCTTACTGTACTTTGTTCATGTAGAACAAGTGCCTAAACCTGAAGAACAACTGTTCTAATTTAAGATTCCATTGCTATCATAGTTCAAAAAAGTGCTAGGCGTTAATTGTGCATTTTTCCACCGCCTTGCGCTTTACTGAACAAAGCGCATGCTTATGCGCAGTTATGCACAGATTAAGCATAGTTATGCGCAATGCGTTTCGCCAACGCCTAGAGCCTATGCGCACTTAAGCGCTCGCTTAGGCGCGCCTTTTTTTAACTATGATTGCTATCGTGCATACTGCTTTGCTCTTGTATCACTGTATTTACTCATACAAACTTATTTTTAAATTGAAGGATCCAATCGAAACTCCAATGGCACAGCAGGTATGTTCACGCATGTTTCTTTAACAGGCTTGCTCTTATCAATAGCTCTGTTGATTTCAATTTCAATTGTGTATACAGTTGACTTCTCATATCATGCACATTACTAGCATCACAACAGAGCCAATAGTGTTGTTGTACATGTAGACCCGTGGTACCCATCTGAAATCTTGTTGTGCCGTGTAGTTTCCCACGCTTTGTATTCTTCCACTGCTGCTTTGTCTTGAACAGATATGATTTGAACCGTGTCTCTATTTTGATTTGGCAAGACAATGCAGTGACCATAGGACATAGATATATGTTTGTTTGATGCTTTTATTATGTATTAGTACTTGGCAATAGAAGACTTGGTAGTTTAATCCTGTCCACCTTACTAATGAACTGGTTCACCAAAATGAGTTTCATATACTAGTACATGCTAAACCTGTTATGTGTCTGCTTGTTTCTTCATTTAGAATGCTGACAGAATATTTGGGAAGAGTGCCTTAATAAGCAATGGTAAAGGAAGTAATGCAGATAAGGTTCAGGATAGTGACACATCCTTGTTGGTTTCCAACAAAGCTGATAAAACAGTTAAGGAAGACTATCTCGAAGACAGTGAGAAAACCCCAAAGTCTTGTCTTGGTTTAGTGTTCGAGTTACTGGCCACTACCTCTTGCACAAGCTATTCAAACTCACTGTCTGAATCAGTTCGATTTCTTGAGTCTCAACTACAAGCTGAAAGACATCGATCAGCTGTGCTGCGACAAGAAGCGGAAGGACTGCGGAAGTCCCTGGAGCATTCAGATGCATACTTTCTGGTGCAACAGCAAGCGTTGGAGGATTTTAGCGCCAACCAGGACAAAGCTAATAAGCTTGCTAAGCTTATTGCCAGCATGGTGGATACCCAGGATAACGTTTCTTGAGCTCTTCCGAAGTTGTTTCAGTTATGCCCTTGTTTTGCTGCCGCATTTATTTGCACTCGTGGTCCAATTTTGACGGCCAGTGTATGTAATATGCTGCTTTGTTCCCTATATTTGCACTGGTGGTGAACTTTGATGCCCAGTGGATGCAATATGTGTAATAGCGGTAATAGGCTAGCATTAATTGCTTGCTTATTTATTTCCTTATTGTCTTGTTTAGTTGTTTGCTTGTAGTCACTGCAGTTCTTTTTCCGCGTTTTTCTAGTGGCCACAATAACCTATTTTTGGTAACTAGGACACAATAATCATGGCAACACACAGACTGTTGTAACCATGGGCCTCCTGCGGGCCGTAGGATCCATGGGCCTTCTACGGGCCGTAGGATCCATTGGCCTTCTATACGGGCCGTAGGATCCATGGGCCTGCTATGGGCCGTACGATCCATGGGCCTTTTATGGGCCGTAGGATCCATGGGCCTTCTATGGGGCGTATCATCATTTCGCCAATCATGGGTCGTACTATTCATGGACAATAACAGGCCGTTAATAGGCCGTATTTGATAACTCTATGAAAATAGCCCAACGGGTTTTTTTTTGACATGAAAACGGCCCAACGTATTAATGGGCCACAAATGGGCCGACTGTAACCACGGGCTGAATTTGGCCCACAAGCAGAAAATGACAGTAACGGGCCGTAAGTAAACGAATGCTGGAAATGAGCCCAAGAATAAATGGGCCCTGAGAAGGCCAAAAGATAACATGGGCTGGAAACGGCCCAACGGAATAATGGGCTGTTAATGGGTATAAAGTGATACACTGTTCATTACGGGCCTGTTTTACTAGGGCCGTTAAGGGGCCGAGGTTTACTAAGGGCCTCATATGGGCCGAAAGACGTCATGGGCCATACATGGGACAGAAGTTAAAACGGGCTGGAATTATATTGGACGACCCAGATGATGCTACTGGGCCTAATTCGGATAGGCCGTAAACGGGCCCTGGGTTAGTGGGCTGTAAATGGGCTATATGCGAACAGGCCGTTAACAGGCTTGCCGTGGGCCGGCCCGCCACCTTTTGACCAAGTCAAACGGGCCGGCCTTTTCACAGGAATGGGCCTCTGTTGGGCCGTGCCACGTGTCGTCGTATCATAGGCGCTTTGGGTCCAATGAGTGGATGACATCTGTCCCAACGGTGAGCCGACACGTATTTCCTCCAACCAATGATGATTTTACACGTGGAAAATCCCCATTGGTAGGGGCTGTTAACGGGTTATCGGATCCAAAACCGGACCTGATAGCTTAACGGCGTTCCGTTACGGTGGATGCGACATGTCGGTAACCCTTGAAGAAAGCACTTATGTGACGCGCGATTTATCATCATGGAAGTGGACACTTCCGTGATGATAATTTTGGTAATGTCATGGAACACTTCTACAACAGCACAGGTATGACTATCTTGATTCTGTCATAAATTTTTCATGGATGTACATGCATGACAGAAAATGTGACCTACTATGACAAACACGTATCATCATGGAAGTGTATTTTTTTGTAGTGTCCTATTTGCAACAATAAGAACGTCATTAATCCTTCCCATAGGTTTCTTAATGGTGGAATCCGCAAGGTGCAAATTTAAAGAACAATCATCAAATTCACGGAAACCTAACACATCACACAAAGTTTTTGGAATCGTGGAAACACTAGCACACAAATCACATAAAGCATAGCATTCATGATCTTTAATTTTAATTTTAATAGTAGGTTCCCACTCATCATAAAGTTTTCTAGGGACAGAAACTTCTAATTCAAGCTTTTCTTCATAAGATTGCATCAAAGCATCAACGATATGTTTGGTAAAAGCTTTATTTCGAGCATAAGCATGAGGAGAATTTAACACGGATTGCAACAAGGAAATACAATCTATCAAAGAACAATTATCATAATTAAATTCCTTGAAATCCAAAATAGTGGGTTCATTGCTATATAAAGTTTTGACCTCTTCAATCCCACTTTTACCAATTTTTGCATCAAGATCTAAAAACTCCGAATCATTGGGATGCCTTTTAACTAAAGTTGACTCATCTCCAGTCCCATCTTTATCAAGATTCATATTGGAAAAAAAAGATTTGATAGGGGACACATCAATCACTTTTAGATCTTCATCATTATTGTCATGAAAACTAGAAGAACATGCTTTTACAAAGCAATCTTTTTTAGCACGCATCCTAGCGGTTCTTTCTTTGCACTCATCAATGGAAATTCTCATAGATTTGAGAGACTCATTGATATCATGCTTAGGTGGAATAGATCTAAGTTTCAAAGAATCAACATCAAGAGAAATTATATCCATGTTCCTAGCCAACTCATCAATCTTAGGCAATTTTTCTCCAAGCAAAGCATTGAAATTCTTTTGAGAAATCATAAATTCTTTAACACTAGTCTCAAAATCAGAGGGCATCTTATTAAAATTTCCATAAGAGTTGTTGTAGGAATTACCATAATTATTAGAGGAATTACTAGGGAACGACCTAGAGTTGAAATTTCCTCTATACGTGTTGTTACCAAAATTGTTCCTACCAACAAAATTCACATCCATAGATTCATTATTATTCTCAATCAAAGTGGACAAAGGCATATCATTAGGATCAGAAGAAACACTCTTACTAGCAAACAATTTCATAAGTTCATCCATCTTTCCACTCAAAACATTAATCTCTTCAATAGCATGAACCTTTTTACTAGTGGATCTTTCGGTGTGCCATTGAGAATAATTAACCATAATATTATCTAGGAGTTTAGTAGCTTCTCCTAAAGTGATTTCCATAAAAGTCCCTCCCGCGGCTGAATCTAAAAGATTTCTAGAAGCAAAATTCAATCCGGCATAATTTTTTTGTATAATCATCCATAAATTCAAACCATGTGTAGGGAAATTACGTATCATTAATTTCATACTCTTCCAAGCTTGTGCAACATGCTCATGCTCAAGTTGCTTAAAATTCATAATATCGTTTCTAAGAGAGATGATCTTAGCGGGAGGAAAATACTTAGAGATAAAAGCATCTTTGCACTTACTCCATGAATCAATACTATTTTTAGGCAAAGAAGAAAACCAAGTTTTAGCACGATCTCTAAGCGAAAATGGAAATAGCTTCAATTTAACAATTTATCAGACAAATCAACGAAGTTGTTCAGATGGGTAGCAGCATCTTCACTAGGAAGGCCAGAAAACTGATCTTTCATAACAAGATTCAACAAAGCGGTATTGATTTCACAAGATTCAGCATCGGTAATAGGAGCAATCGGAGTGCTAATAAAATCTTTATTGTTGGTATTGGAAAAGTCACACAATTTAGTATTATCTTGAGCCATCATGACGAACAATCAATCTAACACACAAGCAAACAAGAAGCAAGCGAAAAGAGGCGAACGGAAAAAGGGCGAATAAAACGGCAAGGGTGAAGTGGGGGAGAGGAAAACGAGAGGCAAATGGCAAATAATGTAATGCAAGGGAGAAGAGTTTGTGATGGGTACTTGGTATGTCTTGACTTGGCATAGATCTCCCCGGCAACGGCACCAGAAATTGGCAAGTTGACGGGAGATCAAATCTTGACTTGACTTGGCGTAAGCCTCCCCGGCAATGGCGCCAGAAATTCTTCTTGCTGCCTCTTGAGCATGCGTTGGTTTTCCCTTGAAGAGGAAAGGGTGATGCAGCAAAGTAGCGTAAGTATTTCCCTCAGTTTTTGAGAACCAAGGTATCAATCTAGTAGGAGACTACACGCAAATTGCCTAGTACCTATACAAATAATCAAGAACCTTGCAACCACCGCGATAAAGGGGTTGTCAATCCCTTCACGGCCACTTGCAAAAGTGAGATCTGATAAAGATAATAAGATAAATATTTTTGGTATTTTGGTTGTATAGATTGGAAAAGTAAAGATTGCAAAATAAATAGTAAACTACAATTGTAGATTGGAAACTTAATATGATGTAAAGTAGACCCGAGGCCATAGTTTTCACTAGTGGCTTCTCTCAAGATAGCATGCATTACGGTGGGTGAACAAATTACTGTCGAGCAATTGGTAGAAAAATGCATAATTATGAGAATATCTAGGCATGATCACGAACATAGGCATCACGTCCGTGATAAGTAGACCGAAACAATTCTGCATCTACTACTATTACTCCACACATCGACCGCTATCCAACATGCATCTAGAGTATTAAGTTCATAAGAATAGAGTAACGCATTAGGCAAGATGACATGATGTCGAGGGATAAACTCAAGCAATATGATATAAACCCCATCTTTTTATCCTCGATGGCAACAATACAATACGTGTCGGTTCCCTTTCTGTCACTTGGATCGAGCACCGCAAGATTGAACCCAAAGCTAAGCACTTCTCCCATTGCAAGAAAGATCAATCTAGTAGGCCAAGCTAAACCAATAATTCGAAGAGACTTGCAAAGATATTTAAATCACGCATAAAAGAATTCAGAGAAGAATCAAATATTGTTCATATATAATCTTGATCATAAACCCACAATTCATCGGATCTCGACAAACACACCGCAAAAAGAATTACATCAAATAGATCTCCAAGAAGATCGAGGAGAACTTTGTATTCAGATCCAAAGAGAGAGAAGAAGCCATCTAGCTAATAACTATGGACCCGAAGGTCTGTGGTAAACTACTCACACATCATCGGAGAGGCTATGGTGTTGATGTAGAAGCCCTCCGTGATCGAATCCCCCTCCGGCAGATCGCCGGAAAAGGCCCCAAGATGGGATCACAGGTACAAAAGGTTGCGGCGGTGGAAAAGTGGTTTTGTGGCTCTCCCCGATGGTTTCAGGGTATAAGAGTATATATAGGCGAAAGAAGTAGGTCGGTGGAGCTACGAGGGGCCCACGAGGGTGGGGGCGCGCCCACCCCCCTGGGGCATGCCCTCCTGCCTCGTGGCCGCCTCGTTGCTTCATTGATGTCCACTCCAAGTCTCCTGGATTGCGTTTTTTCCAAAAAAGATCCTCGCGAAGGTTTCGTCCCGTTTGGATTCCGTTTGATACTCCTTTTCTGCGAGACACTGAAATAGGCAAAAAAACATCAATTTGCACTGGGCCTTCGGTTAATAGGTTAGTCCAAAAAATAATATAAAAAGGTATATTAAAGCCCATTAAACATCCAAAACAGATAATATAATAGCATGGAACAATCAAAAATTATAGATACATTGGAGACGTATCATACCACTTTGGTGCGGATCTTACTCTGGTTGACCTACGAGGTTCGGTAGTAACTTGATCAGAAGCTTCATGATCATCATCATTAGCTTCCTCACTTACTGGTGTAGGAATCACTGGAACTGATTTCTGTGATGAACTACTTTCCAATAAGGGAGCAGGTACTGTTACCTCATCAAGTTCTACTTTCCTCCCACTCACTTCTTTCGAGAGAAACTCCTTCTCTAGAAAGGATCCATTCTTAGCAACGAATATCCTGCCTTCGGATCTATGATAGAAGGTGTACCCAACAGTATCCTTTGGGTATCCTATGAAGACACATTTTTCTGATTTGGGTTCGAGCTTATCAGGTTGAAGTTTTTTCACATAAGCATCACAACCCCAAACTTTAAGAAACGACAACTTAGGTTTCTTGCCAAACCACAGTTCATAAGGTGTCGTCTCAACGGATTTAGATGGTGCCATATTTAACGTGAATGCAGTCGTCTCTAAAGCATAACCCCAAAACGATAGCGGTAAATCAGTGAGAGACATCATAGATCGCACCATATCCAATAAAGTACGATTACGATGTTCGGACACACCATTACGCTGTGGTGTTCCGGGTGGCGTGAGTTGCGAAACTATTTCGCATTGTTTCAAATGAAGACCAAACTCGTAACTCAAATATTCTCCTCCACGATCATATCGTAGAAACTTTATTTTCTTGTTACGATGATTTTCCACTTCACTCTGAAATTCTTTGAACTTTTCAAATGTTTCAGACTTACATTTCATTAAGTAGATATACCCATATCTGCTCAAATCATCTGTGAAGGTAAGAAAATAACGATACCCACCGCGAGCATCAACACTCATCAGACCGCATACATCAGTATGTATTATTTCCAACAAGTCTGTTGCTCACTCCATTGTTCCGGAGAACGGAGTCTTAGTCATCTTGCCCATGAGGCATGGTTCGCAAGCATCAAGTGATTCATAATCAAGTGATTCCAAAAGCCCATCAACATGGAGTTTCTTCATGCGCTTGACACCAATATGACCTAAACGGCAGTGCCACAAATAAGTTGCACTATCATTATTAAACTTATATCTTTTGGCTTCAATACTATGAACATGTGTATCACTACTATCAAGATTTAGTAAAAACAGACCACTCATCAAGGGTGCATGACCATAAAAGATATTATTCATATAAATAGAACAACCATTATTCTCTGATTTAAATGAATAATCGTCTCGCATCAAACAAGATCCAGATATAATGTTCATGCTCAACGCTGGCACCAAATAACAATTATTTAGGTCTAAAACTAATCCCGAAGGTAGATGTAGAGGTAGCGTGCCGACGGCGATCACATCGACTTTGGAACCGTTTCCCATGCGCATCGTCACCTCGTCCTTAGCCAATCTTCGCTTAATCCGTAGCCCCTGTTTCGAGTTGCAAATATTAGCAACAGAACCAGTATCTAATACCAAGGCGCTACTGCAAGCATTAGTAAGGTACACATCAATAACATGTATATCACATATACCTTTCACATTGCCATCCTTCTTCTCCGCCAAATACATGGGGCAGTTCCGCTTCGAGTGACCAGTCCCTTTGCAGTAGAAGCACTCAGTCTCAGGCTTAGGTCCAGACTTGGGCTTCTTCACTTGAGCAGCAACTTGCTTGCCGTTCTTCTTGAAGTTCCCCTTCTTCCCGTTACCCTTTTTCTTGAAACAGGTGATCTTGTTGACCATCAACACTTGATGCTCCTTCTTGATTTCTACCTCCGCAGCTTTCAGCATTGCGAAGAGCTCAGGAATCGTCTTATCCATCCCTTGCATATTATAGTTCATCACGAAGCTCTTGTAGCTTGGTGGCAGTGATTGAAGAACTCTGTCAATGACACTATCAATTGGAAGATTAACTCCTAGCTGAGTCAAGTGATTGTGGTACCCGGACATTCTGAGTGCTCACTGACAGAACTATTCTCCTCCATTTTGTAGCTGTAGAACTTATTGGAGACTTCATATCTCTCAATCTGGGCATTTGCTTGAAATATTAACTTCAACTCCTGGAACATCTCATATGCTCCATGACGTTCAAAACGTCGTTGAAGTCCCGGTTCTAAGCCGTAAAGCATGGCACACTGAACTATCAAGTAGTCATCAGCTTTGCTCTGCCAGGTGTTCACAACATCTGGCGTTGCTCTTGCAGCGGGCTTGGCACCTAGCGGTGCTTGCAGGACGTAATTATTCTGTCCAGCAATGAGGATAATCCACAAGTTACGGACCCAGTCCATGTAGTTGATACCATCATCTTTCAACTTAGCTTTCTCTAGGAACGCATTCAAATTCAATGGAACAACAACACAGGCCATCTATCTACAACAACATAGGCATGCAAAATACTATCAGGTACTAAGTTCATGATAAATTAAAGTTCAATTAATCATATTACTTAAGAACTCCCACTTAGATAGACATCCCTCTAATCATCAAAGTGATCACGTGATCCGTATCAACTAACCCATGTCCGATCATCACGTGAGATGGAGTAGTTTTCAATGGTGAACATCACCATGTTGATCATATCTACTATATGATTCATGCTCGACCTTTCGGTCTCAGTGTTTCGAGGCCATATCTGCATATGCTAGGCTCGTCAAGTTTAACCCGAGTATTCTGCATGTGCAAAACTGGCGTGCACCCGTTGTATGTGAACGTAGAGCTTATCACACCCGATCATCATGTGGTGTCTCGGCAAGACGAACTGTAGCAACGGTGCATACTCAGGGAGAACACTTATACCTTGAAATTTAGTGAGAGATCATCTTATAATGCTACCGTCGAACTAAGCAAAATAAGATGCATAAAGGATAAACATCACATGCAATCAATATAAGTGATATGATATGGCCATCATCATCTTGTGCCTTTGATCTCCATCTCCAAAGCACCGTCATGCTCACCATCGTCACCGGCTTGACACCTTGATCTCCATCGAAGCATCGTTGTCGTCTCGCCAACTATTGCTTCTACGACTATCGCTACCGCTTAGTGATAAAGTAAAGCAATTACATGGCGATTGCATTTCATACAATAAAGCGACAACCATATGGCTCCTGCCAGTTGCCGATAACTCTGTTACAAAACATGATCATCTCATACAATAAAATTTAGCATCATGTCTTGACCATATCACATCACAACATGCCCTGCAAAAACAAGTTAGACGTCCTCTACTTTGTTGTTGCAAGTTTTACGTGGTTGCTACGGGCTGAGCAAGAACCGTTCTTACCTATGCATCAAAACCACAATGATTTTTCATCAAGTGTGTTGTTTTAACCTTCAACAAGGACCAGGCGTAGTCACACTCGATTCAACTAAAGTTGGAGAAACTGACACCCGCCAGCCACCTGTGTGCGAAGCACGTCGGTAGAACCAGTCTCGCATAAGCGTACGCGTAATGTCGGTCCGGGCCGCTTCATCCAACAATACCGCTGAATCAAAGTATGACATGCTGGTAAGCAGTATGACTATTATTGCCCACAACTCTTTGTATTCTACTCGTGCATATAACATCTACGCATAGACCTGGCTCGGATGCCACTGTTGGGGAACGCAGTAATTTCAAAAAAATTCATACGCACACGCAAGTTCTATCATGGTGATGCATAGCAACGGGAGGGGAGAGTGTAGTCCACATACCCTCGTAGACCATAAGCGGAAGCGTTATGACAACACGGTTGATGTAGTCGTACGTCTTCACGATCCGACCGATCCTAGCACCGAAAGTACGGCACCTCCGCGATCTGCAGACGTTCGGCTCGGTGACGTCCCACAAACTCTCGATCCAACTGAGTGTCGAGGGAGAGATTTGTCAGCACGATGGCGTGATGACAGTGATGATGAAGCTACCGGCGCAGGGCTTCGCCTAAGCACTGCAACGATATGACCGAGGTGGATTATGGTGGAGGGGGGCACCGCACACGGCTAAGAGATCAATGATCAACTTGTGTGCCTATGGGGTGCCCCCTCCCCCGTATACAAAGGAGTGGAGGAGGGGGAGGGCCGGCCCTCTATGGCGCGCCCTGGAGGAGTCCTACTCCCACCGGGAGTAGGATTCTCCCCTTCCCTAGTTGGACTAGGACAGAAGGAAGGGGGAGAGAGGGAGGAAGGAAAGGGGGGCGCCGCCCCCCTTCCTAGTCCAATTCGGACCAAAGGGGGAGGGGGCGCGCGGCCTGCCCTGGCTGCCCCTCTCTCTCCACTAAAGCCCATTAGGGCCCATATACTCCCCGGGGGGTTCCGGTAACCCCCGGTACTCCGGTATATGCCCGAACTCACTCGGAACCATTCCGATGTCCAAACATACTCATCCAATATATCGATCTTTATGTCTCGACCATTTCGAGACTCCTCGTCATGTCCGTGATCATATCCGGGACTCTGAACTACCTTCGGTACATCAAAACACATAAACTCATAATACCGATCGTCACCGAACGTTAAGCGTGTGGACCCTACGGGTTCGAGAACTATGTAGACATGACCGAGACTCATCTCTGGTCAATAACCAATAGCGGAACCTGGATGCTCATATTGGTTCCTACATATTCTACGAAGATCTTTTATCGATCAAACCGCATAACAACATACGTTATTCCCTTTGTCATCGGTATGTTACTTGCCCGAGATTCGATCATCGGTATCTCAATACCTAGTTCAATCTCGTTACCGGCAAGTCTCTTTACTCGTTCCGTAATACATCATCCCGTAACTAACTCATTAGTTACAATGCTTGCAAGGCTTATAGTGATGTGCTTTACCGAGAGGGCCCAGAGATACCTCTCCGACAATCGGAGTGACAAATCCTACTCTCGATCTATGCCAACTCAACAAACACCATCGGAGACACCTGTAGAGCATCTTTATAGTCACCCAATTACGTTGTGACGTTTGATAGCACACTAAGTGTTCCTCCGGTATTCGGGAGTTGCATAATCTCATAGTCATAGGAACATGTATAATTTATGAAGAAACCAATAGCAAGAAACTAAACGATCATCGTGCTAAGCTAACAGATGGGTCAAGTCAATCACATCATTCCCTAATGATGTGATCCCGTTCATCAAATGACAACTCTTTGTCCATGGCTAGGAAATTTAACCATCTTTGATTATCGAGCTAGTCAAGTAGAGGCATACTAGTGACACTCTGTTTGGCTATATATTCACACATGTACTAAGTTTCCGGTTAATACAATTCTAGCATGAATAATAAACATTTATCATGATATAAGGAAATATAAATAACAACTTTATTATTGCCTCTAGGGCATATTTCCTTCATATATGGTCCGAAATTGGGAGGTGTGGAGTTGTCCTTGAGTGGAATGGTATGATCACAATCCCTAGGAGGTGGTAGTTCGGTTGGTTCTTTGAACAAGTCTTAGTACTGTTCCATAACCTGTAAAAAGTCCTCTTATGGTTTTTGAGCAAGCTGCAAGGAAGTACACATATAACAACTTGCAGTGGTCATGAATTGTGTGCTCATTGTAAAACCCACTACTCCTTTAGAGCACACTTTATCTAATTTCTCTGCAAAAATTAATGTTGGTGCCTCTGTAGTTGTGCAATCTAGGAATGTAACAAACTCCTTTATGTCCTTGTTTAATGTGACAGTCCTAACATCAAAGTCTATAGAGAGAGGGCTGTGTTTCTTGAGGAAATCACAACTAAGGACCACATCATACCCTTGCAATTCCAATACTGTGAGGTCATTGGAAAATTTCTCATTGCAAATTCAGAAGTTAGTGTTGGGAGCAAAGGCTCTATAATTAAGTGAGCCCCCACCAACTACCGTCACTTTCTTTGTTGGGGTATTGATCAAGGTGCAGTTGGTCTTCAGTGCAAACTTAAGGTCAATCAATCTAATGGTACTACCAGTGTCCACAAGAGCTACTCCTTCCTCGAATTAAAATGATGACTACCAATGTAGATTCAGAAGTATTGCCTATGTAGATATGTGCACGCACTTGTCTGAAGCATCCATGAATTGCCCTTCGAAAGAGAGAACTGCAAATTGCGCTTCTTCTTCAGGAGAAATCTCTTCCCTGTCATTTTCACTGGTAATAGCATGAAGAGCAGGAGCTTGTTACATTTATGGCCTGGGACCAAGGTCCATTGTATCTCCAAAAAATCCCTGGTTTCCTTGTTGCTGATGCTGGTGGAGGGATTTGTAAATTTGGAGCTGTATGAATAGGCATTTTTTGTTGTGCATTGTGAAACTGCAATTGCCTTTCCTGTTGAGTGTCATAAGATTGATATTTGGCCTCAAGTCCACTTTCATAATCCTTGGCCAATCAGTAAGCTTGGTTGAGTGTGGGTCTCTGTGGTCTCAAATTGCCCCCTGCCGGGTTTTAACCCATTAACAAAGTTTACCACATAATAATGTTCTTGCAAGTAATGATGCTCATCTGTGACCACAACCATAATTTCTTCAAACTTATCAGTGTAAGCATCTACAAATAGTATATTCTGCTTGAGGCTGTGAAACTTCTCCAAAATTTCATAAATGCTCGAATCTACAAATCTGTCACAGAAAAAATGATATAATCTTCCCAAGGCAGTTTGGTATTATCCAATTAAGCACTTCCGGTCAAGTTATTAGCTCGACCTATTATATACAGGTGAGAGCTAGATCCACTTTGCATTCATCTAGAGTCTGGACCAATTGAAAGAACGTATTCACCTGTCTAATCCATCCCAACGGATTGTCACTAAAAGAAAAAGGGAAATATAACTTAGGCCCTTTGGAAATGCTCTTCGGAAACGACGTTGCTCTGTCTGTTTAATAGTAAACACTATGATCTTCAAGTGTGGCAGGTGTATTGTTTTGTAACTGCATTTGCTGTAAACGCAACTGAAGTAATGTTTCAACCCGAGTTTCAATTTCTTTCTGCACTTAAGTTGTTACGAGTTGTTGTGTCTGTTTTTTCTGAATTACTACTGAGGCAGAAGATGGAGATTCCGGGCGGGAGGGTTGGGTGTTTCACTTTGCATGCGCTTCAGTAGAGAGAATATTTCAGTCTGCGCCTTTGAATTTTTTTCAACCAGGAGGTACACCTTTTACATTTGTTACTCGAGTGCTTCCACCTTAAGCAGGCGTGTGTTGACGAGATCTATCTGGTCTGCTTGAGTCCAAACGTTGTGACCTCGATTCAAGGAACAACCAGTTCCTCCGAGATCTCGTCCATGCGCTTCGCCCTGGTAGGCATGACAGATCACTCCCGACTCCGGAATTTTTCCATTGGACAGGCTCAGAACCCTCGCCGATGACCTCGTCCTTGCCCGCCAAAACCCGCCGTTGAGGTGCTCTACTGCCATGATCGACAACAACTCGTGGAATTTTACTAAGCCGAAACCCAACCACCGTTGTCTCGACCGATCCACCTTCGAGAATCGTCTGGCTACTGATACCAATTGATAGGACCCAAGATCAACATGCAAGCATTTCACTTGAACTAGCCCGATTCGTATTGTAGTAACGGAAGATAGTTTGGGTACAAATTTGAAGATCAACCCGTACCATGTATCCTAGGGTTCTACAACTATGGCCGGCTAGGGTGTGGCTAGGTCTCAGTCCACTGAGATTTAACCAAGTCTCAGTCAAGTGACATAACATGGTAGGAATAAAAAGAAAAACTGAAAAGAAATTTTTGCACGGATCTCAACGTAAGATCTCACGGATATAATATGAACTGAGACCCAATCAACTAAGACTAGCAACTACAACTTGGAGAAGGGAAAAGATGAGATCCAGATCGCCTGGCTAACATGAGGGAGTTTTTTCTTTTTTGCGAAAATAACACGAGGGACTTGGTGGTGGCGACTTGGGAGGGGAAGAAGGTCGTAGCCCGTACTGTAGTACTCAGCTGTTGTTGGCGACGGTGAGACGGTGAACAAGTGACCGTTGAGGCGGCTCGATCGTTGATCGCCACTTAAACCTTTTGATCTCAGCCGTACATTTTCGAGGCACTCAACTCTTCATCGTCAGTGTTGCAATACTGTCAGGGTCCTGACACCGTCCGCCATGGGTGCGCCGGCGTACAGCGCCGTGCTGCTCTTATACCTTGCGCTGGTCGTGGGCGTCGCTACCGCGGATGGGGCTCGGCCGGTCGAACGCACAATTCCTTCCGCCGCTGGCTGTGACGGAGGAGTAACCGCGGTCGTCAACAGGTTCGGGGCGAGGGTCAACTCCAACTCGGTGCTGGTGGCGCTGCTGAACTCGCAGTGCACGGAGCTGGTGGAGAAGACGCTGATGCTGCTGACGCTGGAGGGCGCCAGGAGCTGCAACAACATCACCATCTTTGCGCCGTGGAATGACGTGTTTGTGCGGGACCTTGAGCGCTTCCTCCTTGAGCTCCGGAATCTCAGGTCGCTACAGTCGCTGTTCCTCTTCCACGTCCTTCCCGCCCAACACCCCGCCGGGTCCTGGTCCGCTGCGTCCCACCACACGCTCTTCGGCGAGGAGGTCAAGCTCACTGCCGGGGCCGACGGCACCATGCGCGTCGCCCACGCCGCCGTCACACTTCAGAACACCGTGCACAGGCCCGAAGGCGCCATCCACGGCACCGAGCGCCTCCTCGTACCCCGCACCGTGCCGTTCAACCGCCACTCTAGCCTCGTCGCAATCTCCAATTTGCTTTAGCTGCTCCACGAGGGCGGAAAACGGAGCGGGTAACGCGCGGCGGTGGGACTTGGCACGAGCATACGAGAGAGAGGGACGATGCATCGGTGCAGGCTCACATGTCAATGACCCAACTGCAGATGCAGTTAGGGCACTGAAGCTCAGTCCGAGAGAGAGGGGGCGGGGGGAGGGGTCAAAGTGACGTGGCAATGCTGATGAGGCAGTCAACGCGGTCAAAACCGCTCCACTGAGTCAAAACCGAGTGGGGGTTATTTTTGAACCAGGTTGTTGGTTCAAGGTGTTAGACGGCCCGTTTTAAAGTTTGAAGTTGAATATTAAACCGGGTGACAAGTTAAGGGTTATAAATACCCCTCAAAAAAGAGTTAAGGATTATAAATGTGAAGTTTTGTCTTTTAAAGATGCAGTTTTCAATTGTTGTTATTTTTTGCTGAAAGCTTTGTGAGACAAAAATACTACACACGCGGATCTTTAGAGGGGGTTACGGACTCCTTCCACCACATTAAACCTGCCCCCCCCCCCCATTTTCAGCTGGGTGGGGCTAGCCCTCCCCCTTAATCCAATCATGGTATCTCACCTCAAATCCAGCATGTAATATGCCAGTAAACTTCCGTCAGTGTATGAAACAAAAAAAAACTTCCATGAGTGTAGGATTGCTCTTTGTGAAATGATTGTATCTATCGATTTTTTGCGAGGATCCTGCAATATTTCGCTCGTTTAGAGTGCATGTTTTGGATGCCAGCAAACAACCGCCAAGCAAATTATTGCCCACATCAGTTTAAGCATCTCCTCGAAACGTTGTGCTGAGCCCGACACATTTACGAGTCATCAGAATTCTCTGTGTTGTGTGTTGTGGCATGAATATACCGAGAGCCTGAGCAATGCTCTCATATTCCAGAGCTAAGCTAACCAATAAACACGAACATAGGTAGTACTTATTTGTAACCCAAAATATTAGTAAAACTGATTTTCCTATAAATCCTACTAGACTTTGTTTGTTAAAACTAGGCATTAATTTTGTTTATCCAAAAACACTAGATACCAACTCAGTGTCCTTTTTTTTGAAAAGGAGGATTACCCATGGCCTCTGCATCAAAATGATGCATGTAGCCATCTTTATTAAGTTATTCAACAGAGTCCGATAAAAAGGCAAAGATTAACCCAGAGCACCTTCAAGGCGAACAAAGTCGCTATACCTACAAGTATAAAGATGTGTCATGACCGCATCAAGGGACACCATCTAATCCAGTGACCTCAAGAAGCCGTCTGCCTGGCAAGCTAGAGCATCAAGCAGTTTAGGCATCCCACAACGCGCATCGCATGTGCGTGCTCTAGGATCCGTCGCCGCCACCTTCCGTCGTCCCATCTTCAGGATGGATCATTGCATAGACATTGCCAGACCCGTCTACCGTCGAGCTCACCACGACGCCAGACAACGCCACCAGCCTGTGCGCGTCCAACGCTGAGACTCCAATGCTCCATGCCACCGAGACCCTCTGTCTTCAATGCAGTAGATGCAACATCGCCCCACCTGTTGGCCCCTCAATGGAACCTCTGCTCCTAAACAATGCCCTCGAGAGGGAAAATGGGACCATAGTCTCCGACATCCTCTGATCCAGGAGACTCAGATCTAGCGTTTCCCCAGAACAGATGCCCCTGGAGGAAGAGGGGCACGCGCCATCTGCACCTGCCAACGAACCCAAACTGTTCTCACCATCACAAAGCTCTCCTGGCGACGCCTTTAGAAAAAACATGACGCCATGAGTGATGTCACCGCCACCACAGTTAGAATTTTCATCCGAGAAGTAATGAGGTGGGAAGAGGTAGGGCGGACACGAACGACGTCTCCAAGAAGAATATCGGCACTCGCATGTGTTGTCGTCATGGCCGGCCGGAACTGACCAGGGAATTATCCCGATCTAGATCCCCACCTTCCGCTCCGCCAACAAACCAATGATCGGCTAGCTAGCCAGCATGGCCAAGTCCGGCAAGATTGAAGCGCACCTAGACGTGACTGTAGGCAAGGGACAAAACGACGCCGTCAGCCACTGGAGCATTAATACCATGGCTCAAACCTGCTGGTGGTACATCGGCCGCCCAAGCTGACCTTTGGCAACCCGCCAACCCCATGGCGGCATCGGACAGGGAAGCCTCACCAAGGGGACTGCCAACCATGATCCATGGATCGCAGCCGCCATACCAACGTCGCGCAACCGGAGAAGGGCCCTACTGTCGCCTTCCTCGGAGCCATTCGGACTTTGCCGGAGGGCGCCTCAGGCAGCGGCGAGGGGAGGAAGGTGCAGTAGGGAGGAAGGGACGTCGGTGTGAGGTAGCGGCAGCGCTAGATTGCGAGTTCCTTCTGGTCGCCTGTGATGTGTTCCTGCCGAAGTCGCTCTAATCCGTTTTTAACGGAGCTGTATGTTCGGTAGGATCAAATGGAACTAATAATGTTCTCAATGTCCTTCCTACATGATTCTTGACGCCTAACCAAGTGTTTTTTGTTTTGTTTCCTTGATGTTTGATACCATCTTCATAAATGTAGACCATGAAGGATATATGCCATCAATAAGATAATAACCCATTTTAATTGATGTCCATTGACTTCAAAGTTCACCGGTGGTGCTTTCCGGTAGCTAGCATTGCAAATAAATGAGATCCTTGCAACACATTGGGGTCATTGCGAGATCCTGACAAGCAAATATAGGAATGCCAAATACATAGATCATTTGATGACACAACTTAAGAATTATTGTTGCATCTTTGCAATGGGCTTTGCATTGGCCATGCCATGCCATAGGGAAATTCTTCCACTTCGAATGCACGCAATCGATACTTCCAAGCATACCGGGGAAGTCATTTGGTGCACCTATCTGCAGAAGCTTTGCAATGTCAACTTTATTTGATGCTCGGAGATATCTCTCTCCGAATATATCAATGACAACCTTCATAGATTTTTTTAACTTTTAATAATTGTGCTATCTGCAATTCTGATTCAACCATCATTAGAATCAGCTGGACAATCATATGCAATCATGCGCACCGATGGCGCAGCCTTCTTCAAAGTACTCCCTCCAGTCCCTTTTACTATGCATATTAGCTTTGACCGAAGTATAAATTTGTAAAGTTGATCAAGTTTGTACAAAAATATCAATGTTTTAATACCAATTCAATAACATTACATGCAATAGAATATATTTTCATATTATATTTATTTGATATTGTAGATGTTGATAGTTTTTGATATAAAGTTGGTCAAAGTTTATAAAGTTTGACTTAAGTGAAATCTAAAATGCAGACTAAAAGAGACCGGATGGACTACTATGACAAGTTGACCAACTAAATTCCTTTTTTTGCACGAAGTATGAACTACTTTGGAAGATGGAAGTACCTTTCATGCTCTTGTGACATGCCCCAAGGCTATGAGAGAAATTTCGAATTTCCCTGGAGAAGAGTTGTCTATTTATTCTGGGAAGGGTTGGTTGCTTAGTATGTTAGATCGGCTAAGTTCGCCGTGGCGTGAACAAATTTTATTTATCTTCTGGATAGCTTGGCACATGAGGAGTTATTTAATTTTTGGAAAGGGATTGGAATCCATTTCAGCCTCTGTTAATTTCGTGAAGAACTATCGGCCCTCGTTTGTGTCTTGCCACTTCACGACCCAGATGGGTTTTCTAATAACAACAAGGGCAAAAGGGGTAGTGGATGTAGTGAAGGCTACTACTCAAGCCACACGTGCGGAGTGTATAAGGTTCAACGTCGACACAAGTTTTGTGATATGTATCAATGCTACTAGCGTGGGGTCGTTGCCAGAAACTCATCAGGCGATGTCATTATCTCATCGTGGGATCTTATTGGGATTTGTTCTAATGTGGAGGAAGCAGAGCTTCTGGCATGTTTTGGAGGTCTTTATATTGGATCAACCTTCAGAAAACCCACTATTTTGGAATTTGATTGCTCCTTTGTGGTCTCTTTCCTTGCTATTGATACGTTTCACAGGTCTAGCCTAGTTAATCCGAAAAAGGAAACATATGCTATGATTGGGCATTTTCAGCATCTTAAGACTTCGAAAATCAACCATCATGCTAATATGGTGACGCATAAGATTACAAAATTTAGTTTTACTAAAAGATCGAATGGTGTTCTTCTTAATTATATCCCGCCCAGCGTGGCATATGCTATAATAAATGATTGTAGTAACTTGACTCCTTAATTAATATATGGGGTGATGTTTTTCAAAAAAAAAGTTTCCACAATATCTCCAATGGACTTGAACAAATCCCGCGACATTCAAAAGTTTCTCTGGAAAGATTAATGTCCAGACACTGAATTCTCTCCAAAAGAATCCTCCATAAGCTTATCATGCCCTACGTACTTGTTTCGACGAACTACCACATGCCCGGGCATTGAGCCACCATGCATGGGCCTCTTATTTATATAATGTTCGAATACAACATCATTGCAATCTCAAAATCATCGTCATCGTCCGACGATGAGTCGTTGAAGAACAAGCGAAGTCATATGGAAAAAATACATGTACGGACAATTACGTCATCGACAAACTCCAAAAAATCTTCATCACATAAAAAGGGTGAGGAATTTAGTGAAGCACCTTGACGGCCTCATGGATACCATACGAGAGCAAGAGATGACGAGCGGGTGGCGGAGGGGAGGAGGAGCAACGGTGTGGCGGGTGGCGGAGGGAGGAGGAGGAGCGCACGTGGCCGTGCTCGACGGTGGTTCGGTTGGCGTAGACAGCAACTCCGTGCGGCAAGCCAACGGGTAGGGGGAAGGGGGTGGGGTGGTGGCGGCGGTGGCGATGGCGAGGTGGCGTCGTGGAGGGGCACTAGGCGGACCTAGGTCGCACGTGGGAGGACGAGGCGAGGTGAAAATTCAAGTTGTTAGCTCCCGCCAACGTTCTTTTGGGCCAATTCACACTCTACCAGGAATTTTGTGGAGAAAGGGGATCTACCGGAGAGTAGAACCAAATTTCTTACTTATTTGGTAACAGTTTGCCAGTTCAAAGATATGTTAATTCCACGGTGAAAAACAAATTAACAAACACGGTGAAAGATCGGGGACGGTGACGGCGGAAACCGGACCTGCTGGATCGGAAGTCCTCCCGGTGTGGACTGGCCCAGTCCGGAGCTGGGCGGCGACGATGACAGCTGGACCGGCGGCGGTGGCGCGGTTGGCGCGGCTGGGGTCGGCTCGGGCCAGTGCGGCCACTGCGGCGCTGGGGCGGGCGCGGGAGGCGCGGGTGGCGCCGCGAGAACCGGCGCGGGCCACTACGGCTAGGACGGCGCTGGGGCGGGCGGCGGCTGGAGCGACGGATGGGCCCCGGCGATCGCCGCGGTTACCGAGTACCAGGGCAGGTGCAGCAGCGGCGGGGGCCCGCCAGTGTAGCCCGCCTGGAACGGCAGCGGGGGCGTCCCGCTCGGGCCCGACGCGTTCTGGATCGGACAGTGCGTCGCCGGGTGGCTGTAGGCGGGGGGGGGGGGGCGCAGCCGGTGGGGTGGTGTGCGGGCCGGCCAAGTACATGGAGATGCCCTGGACGGCCGTCACGAGGTCCCGCAGGGTGCTGGTCATCTCCTCCGGCGTGAAGACGGAGGTTGTTAGTGGCGCAGAAGTGACGGGGGTCGGCGGCGCGGAGGTGATCGGGGTCGGCGGCGTTGGGGACCCGGTAGTGGTCATCGGGGTGGTGGTGATGATGGGCAGCGGCGGCGTGGGTGTTGATGACGACATTATCGAACCCGAGTCTCTGATACAAAATTGGTAGGAACTTGTACCCTACCAGGCCTGGGGCGTAAGCGGTAAGGGGAGGAGGGGGCTGGGCGAGGCGATGAGCGGCCGCGCCGGCGGCTGGGCGCCGTCGCGGGAGAGGAAGATGGCGACAGCGGCGCAAGAGGCAGGGGGCGGCTAGGGTTCCGGCTCCTCTGGGAGCCGGGCAATAGAGATAATATTCTTCTTATTGCTTAATTCCAAAAAGAGTCTTACAGCCTATATTTATAATCTAGATAACTTGCATAAGAATTAACCTAAGATAACTTGCATAAGAATTAACCTAAGATAACTTGTGGACTAAGATTGCCCGGTGGGCCTAGCTAAACCGGCCATAACACTTCTCCCCGCCTGCACAAACAGCTCGTCCTCGAGCTGTAAGGTGTGGAAGTGCTTGCGGAACTCCTCGAGGCGATCAACCAGCGTCAAACACCTTCTCGACAGCTGGGGCGGCCAGGTCGGCAGCGACGGCGTCCTCCGGAATGTAGTCTGCAACCTCCGGGTAGAAGAGTCGCGGGCAGGCATGGCCGGGCGTGTAGGGCTCGTCGCAGTTGAAGCACAACCCTTGGCGGCGACACTCGAGTAGCTCTGCTGAGGTGAGCCGGCGGAACGGGCGCGCCATGGTCGCGGCGAGGGGTGCCGCAGAAGCCTGCGCAGGCCGACCCCGCGCAGAATCCGGCCCGGGTAGCGACCCAGCGGTCCGGGACGGTGATTCCTGCTGGATGGCCACCGCGCGGCGCTCGAACGCGCGGGCGTAGTACATGGCCGACTAGAGATCCCGGGGCCCCTGAAGCTCCACGTCCACGCGGATGTGATCTGGAAGTCCACCGACAAAGAGGTCGGCCCGCTGCTGCGGCGTCACACCCGACGCATGGCATGCCAGGGCCTGGAAACGGTCAGCGTAGTCCTGCATCGTGGAGGAGAAGGGAAGGCGGCCGAGCTCCGCCAGGCGGCTCCCGCGAACCGGAGGCCCAAAGCGAAGGAGACAGAGCTCGCGGAAGCGCTCCCAAGGGGGCATGCTGCCCTCATCCTGCTCGAGGGCGTAGTACCAAGTCTGGCTGCACCGCGGAGGTGGTAGGATTCCAGCCAAGTGCGCTCCGACGCGAGCGTGCGCTGGCCACGGAAAAACTGCTCACACTGGTTGAGCCAGTTAAGCGGGTCCTCCGTGCCGTCATAAGTGGCGAAATCGATCTTGGCGAACCGTGGTGGCGTCTGGGTCTGCGCGCCATGGCCGACCGGCTCGGCGGTGCGGAGCAGTGATGATGACGGCGTCCGGTCAATGGTGGGGAGGCCGTCGTAGGCCCCCGCGGAGCCGGACGAGGCCTCAGACTGCAGCATGGGTACCGGTGGATCCCCGGCCTCTGTGTAAACTGGAGGTTGCGACGTCCCGGTTAGCCAGGCCGGGATCGGGGACGGTGACGGCGGAAACCGGACCTGCTGGATCGGAAGTCCTCCCGGTGTGGACTGGCCCGGTCCGGAGCTGGGCGGCGACGGTGGCAGCTAAACCGGCGCGGGCGGCGCGGTTGGCGCGGCTGGGGCCGGTGCGGGCCAGTGCGGCCACTACAGCGCTGGGGCGGACGCGGGAGGCGCGGGTGGCGCCATGAGAACCGGCGCGGGCCACTGCGGCCAGGACGGCGCTGGGGCGGGCGGCGGCTGGAGCGACGGATGGGCCCCGGCGATCGCCGCGGGTACCGAGTACCAGGGCAGGTGCAGCAGCGGCGGGGGCCCGCCGGTGTAGCCCGCCTGGAACGGCAGCAGGGGCGCCCCGCTCGGGCCCGACGCGTTCTGGATCGGCCAGTGCGTCGCCGGGTGGCTGTAGGCGGGGGGCGCAGCCGGCGGGGTGGTGCGCGGGCCGGCCAAGTACAGGGAGATGCCCTGGACGGCCGTCACGAGGTCCCGCAGGGTGCTGGTCATCTCCTCCGGCGTGAAGACGGAGGTTGTCGACGGCGCGGAAGTGACGGGGGCCGGCGGCGCGGAGGTGATCGGGGCCGGCGGCGTTGGGGACCCGGCAGTGGTCATCGGGGCGGTGGTGATGATGGGCAGCGGCGGCGTGGGTGTTGATGATGACATGATCGAATCCGAGTCTCTGATACCAAATTGGTAGAAAGTTGTACCCTACCAGGTCTGGGGCGTAAGCGGTAAGGGGAGGAGGGGGCTGGGCGAGGCGATGAGCGGCCGCGCCGGTGACTGGGCGCCGTCGCGGGAGAGGAAGATGGCGGCAGCGGCGCAAGAGGCAGGGGGCGGCTAGGGTTCTGGCTCGCACTAGAGATAATATTCTTCTTATTGCTTAATTCAAAAAAAGTCTTACAGCCTATATTTATAATCTAGATAACTTGCATAAGAATTAACCTAAGATAACTTGCGTAAGAATTAACCTAAGATAATTTGTGGGCTAAGTTTGGCCGGTGGGCCTAGCTAAACCGGCCATAACATTTTTGCAATGTGATGTACTGTGTACCCGCAATATGCAGTTCGTCTGATCAACTTTTGCAACATAGGTACAAAACAGATTTCTTCATATTGTACGAGTTTCCATTGGCAGTGAGACCATTTTACACAATGCCGTCCGGGCAAGAGAGTAATCCTGGTAGTTACAGTAATTCCTTCGATGCTTACATTAGAGGTATGCCCTTTTGGATTCTTATATGAAAAAAGGATAGGCAGGTGTTTCTTATTTGATAATTGTACTGAGTTGCTTTGTCATCGTTTTTGTTTCTTGAAGGCCAAGAAGTCCTTTCAGGTTCTCAGAGGATCCACAATAAGTCGTTGCTGATTAAAAGGATAGATGAGCGGGGATACATCAAAGCAATCTTTCAGCAGTTCACGGATACTTTCGGGTATGTGCCTTCTACTACTAGTAGTTCAACTCCTTGTTATGGATAATTATAAATTGTATATTCTCTGCATTCTCTTGTAGGTGCGGACCACCACCGAGAGGAGGTTTCGGAGCTGGACTCGAGCGGCTTGTGATGCTTTACTTAGGAGTGCCGGATATTAGAATTGCTTCACTTTTTCCGCGCGACCCTGGCCGTCTGGTTCCCTGATTAATTGTATTATAGTTACCTTGGTCTTTTTCAGTGCCGGATATTATAATTGATTCAGCGCCTGGCTCTCTCTGTAGTTACTTAATCTTTTTCAGCGCTGTTGCTTCACTTTTTCGGTGCGACCCTGAGTGCCTGTCACCCTGAGGCCTTGTTTGGTTGTAGGGGAACCAACCCCCTAGTGGAATTAATCCCTTGTCACCCAATCCCTGTGGGGTTTGTTCCCCATCAAATCCTGCTATGTATCCTTTATTTGGTTAACTATAATCCCTGTCACCCCTGTCATTCAACGGCTGCATTTAAAGTAGGATTATTTGAACTGATCATAGAATACATTTTGAAACTGATCATCCAACTATTATCATACCATATGATGATTCAAATTTCATAAATATAGCAGAAGTTTTAAGCATTCAGGACATTTGACGAGATATTTCACAAGAACTAACTAGTGGCAGAATCCAAATAATCACTGTGTACAATTTGATCACAACAAAACAAGTCCACATGTACAACTAGGTCACCACAAAATGTCGGAAATATTAGCACTTTTCTGATTAGACTAATCCACGAGTAAGCAGTAAACATGGCAAGTACGGCATACTAGCATGTACAGTACATAGAATCGAACCATCTATGACCAAAACATATACTGCTAGCATAAGTACGAGTAGATGAGGGATGAATGAGTCATACGCTCCGATTGGCCAGGCCAACGCGGCGGCGGCAGCAGCAGCCTCGGCGTCGTCTGTGGCCTTCTTCTTGGCTGCGGCGTCGTCGACCATGGTGTGGATGCAGGGGAAGTAGTGGAAGCAGGGGAGGACGAAGATGGGGACGGATCGGGAGCAGTCGCGTCGAGACGCTCCCCAAAAACCTTATTGCCGTTGACACGGGCAGGATCTCGAACGGCGGGGTTCCGAAGGCACCTGTTCTCCCGACCAACCGTGCAGGCGGTCGTCGGGATGGGATCGCCGGAGGCAGCATAGAGTGAGGAACAGTAGTTGACGGCTAGGTTACGCGAGAGGAAGTGAGTGAACCGAACTAGGTCACTCCACTAGCCAGAGCCTTCTTATATAGTCCGTCGGGTAGAAAGTCATGGGCCTGGGGGAGGCCCACGACCGAGTCGACGCACTCCCGTTCCCGGAGAAGGGTCGCACACCCGCGAACAAGCCATCCCACAGTTCAATGTCTCGGACAGTGGCCCACCTGTTAGCGACTCGTTAATTAATCCCTGATTAATTAATTCGTTCCTGAGCGGCAAAAATAAGATTCGGCTCATTCCCGCAACCCGCGGCGCGCGCGCGTCGGGACGAGGCGAGGCGGGCGGCGGCGGAGGAGAGCGCGCGTGTACCACTCCTCTTCCCAAGCTCTCAATGACAAGTGGTAGAGGAAACCTTATAAAAGAGGTCTCAACTCTCCTCAACTAGCAAGGTGGTACTAAACTTCCCACCACCTGCCATATCCCACATGGGCTTCAAGATTAGCGAGGAGTCATTGTTCATATGGGCCTAAAGCCCATCTATGATGCAACAATCCCCCACCAGATCTTGAGGCACATAAGTTGTCAACCGTTCGAAACAATGTTTGATATATCAGAAATTTCAGTGGAGACTGTTAAGTTGAACTTCCACCTAGAGCAATAGGATTAGACTTCTTCATAACTGAACAATGGACTATGCCTTGAATTGTCAGTCTGGCGTGCAGAAGTTTCGCCTATTGTCAGCTGATACGTGGCTGCCGAAGGCTAAACCCCACGGGTGGAGCTTATTAGTCATACTCCATACCTTCTCATGAACTTCCTAGAGATTACCCAATCTCATGGACTGTGACCAGCAATCGGGCTCACATAGGTGTGTCCCTCCAAAGAATGCTCTGTAGGTTAATTAGCATCTTGCTTACATAAGCTTTGGAACACATTAAGACAAAATTCATCCATCCTTACAGAATTGAGAGTATTAGTGCATCTCCAACGGAGTGGGTTAATCAAGGATACTCTCCTCAGTTGACCGTTGGATTGTTTTCCTAGGTCCTAATTCACGAGATCTCCGATCACATAGGTTGGGTTACCCCCATGGCAACTTACGTGGGTCTCATACCCATCTCCCTTAATGCACTTTCTATCACAATTCGTGATAGCCCTTTTGTAAAAGGGTCTGCCAGATTCTTAGCCGTCTGGATATAATCCAACGCTATTACTCCGAAGTTTCTTGATTTTCTGACAGATTTCAATCTTCTTCTTATGTGCTTTGTGGATTCCATGTTGTCCTTTGAACTCTTAGCCTTGGCAATCATCGTTTGATTGCCACAGTTCATAAGGACAGCCGGCACTAGTTTATCAACCACCGGCAAATCCATCAAAAGCTCTCGAAGCCATTCTGCTTCGACGCATGATGTGTCTAATGCTGTGAGCTCTGCTTCCATAGTCGATTTGGTTAAGATCGTCTGCTTGCAAGACTTCCAGGAAACAGCACCACCACCAAGTGTGTGAAGGAAATATGCCCTAGAGGCAATAATAAAGTTGTTATTTATATTTCCTTATATCATGATAAATTTTTATTATTCATGCTAGAATTGTATTAACCGGAAACTTGATACATGTGTGAATACATAGAAAAAACATAGTGTCCTGCTACCTCTTGAGCACTGCGTTGGTTTTCCCTTGAAGAGGAAAGGGTGATGCAGCAAAGTAGCGTAAGTATTTCCCTCAGTTTTTTAGAACCAAGGTATCAATCCAGTAGGAGGCCACGCACGAGTCCCTCGCACCTACACAAACAAATAAATCCCCGCAACCAACGCGATAAGGGGTTGTCAATCCCTACACGGTCACTTACGAGAGTGAGATCTGATAGATATGATAGGATAATATGTTTGGTATTTTTATGATAAAGATGCAAAGTAAAGAAAGTAAAAATAAAAACTGCCCCAGAAATAGCTTGTTGTCGGGAGATTAATATGATGGAAAATAGACCCGGGGGCCATAGGTTTCACTAGTGGCTTCTCTCAAGAGCATAAGTATTTACGGTGGGTGAACAAATTACTGTTGAGCAATTGACAGAATTGAGCATAGTTATGAGAATATCTAGGTATGATCATGTATATAGGCATCACGTCCGAGACAAGTAGACCGACTCCTGCCTGCATCTACTACTATTACTCCACACATCGACCGCTATCCAGCATGCATCTAGAGTATTAAGTTCATAAGAACAGAGTAACGCTTTAAGCAAGATGACATGATGTAGAGGGATAAATTCATGCAATATGATATAAACCCCATCTTGTTATCCTCGATGGCAACAAATAATACGTGCCTTGCTGCCCCTACTGTCACTGGGAAAGGACACCGCAAGATTGAACCCAAAGCTAAGCACTTCTCCCATTGCAAGAAAGATCAATCTAGTAGGCCAAACCAAACTGATAATTCGAAGAGACTTGCAAAGATAACTAATCATACATAAAAGAATTCAGAGAAGATTCAAATATTGTTCATAGATAAACTTGATCATAAACCCACAATTCATTGGTCTCAACAAACACACCGCAAAAGAAGATTACATCAAATAGATCTCCACAAGAGAGGGGGAGAACATTGTATTGAGATCCAAAAAGAGAGAAGAAGCCATCTAGCTAATAACTATGGACCCGAAGGTCTGAAGTAAACTACTCACACATCACCAGAGAGGCTATGGTGTTGATGTAGAAGCCCTCCGTGATCGATGCCCCCTCCGGCGGAGCTCCGGAACAGGCCCCAAGATGGGATCTCACGGGTACAGAAGGTTACGGTGGTGGAATTAGGTTTTTGGCTCCGTATCTGGTAGTTTGGGGGTACGTAGGTATATATAGGAGGAAGGAGTACGTCGGTTGAGCAACAGGGGGCCCACGAGGGTGGAGGGCGCGCCTGGGGGGGGGGGGGGTAGGCGCGCCCCCTACCTCGTGCCCTCCTGGTTGATGTCTTGACGTAGGGTCCAAGTCCTCTGGATCACGTTCGTTCCAAAAATCACGTTCCCGAAGGTTTCATTCCGTTTGGACTCCGTTTGATATTCTTTTTCTGCGAAGCTCTAAAATAGGCAAAAAAACAACAATTCTGGGCTGGGCCTCCGGTTAATAGGTTAGTCCCCAAAATAATATAAAAGTGTATAATAAAGCCCATTAATGTCCAAAACAGAATATAATATAGCATGGAGCAATCAAGAATTACAGATACGTTGGAGACGTATCATGTCCCTAGTATGCCTCTACTTGACTAGCTCATTAATCAAAGATGGTTAAGTTTCCTGACCATAGACATGTGTTTTCATTTGATGAACGGGATCACATCATTAGGAGAATGATGTGATGGACAAGACCCATCAGTTAGCTTAGCATAATGGTCGTTAAGTTTTATTGCTATTTGCTTTCTTCATGACTTATACATATTCCTCTGACTATGAGATTATGCAACTCCCGAATACCGGAGGAACACCTTGTGTGCTACCAAACGTCACAATGTAACTGGGTGATTATAAAGATGCTCTACAGGTGTCTCCAAAGGTGTTTGTTGGTTTGGCATAGATCGAGATTAGGATTTGTCACTCCGAGTATCGGAGAGGTATCTCTGGGCCCTCTCGGTAATGCACATCACTATAAGCCTTGCAAGCAATGTGACTAATGAGTTAGTTGCGGGATGATGCATTACGGAACGAGTAAAGAGACTTGCCGGTAATGAGATTGAACTAGGTATGATGATACTGACGATCGAATCTCGGGCAAGTAATATACCGATGACAAAGGGAATAACGTATGTTGTCATTGCAGTTTGACCGACAAAGATCTTCATATAATATGTAGGAACCAATATGAGCATCCAGGTTCCACTATTGGTTATTGACCGGAGATGTCTCTCAGTCATGTCTACATATGTCTCGAACCCGTAGGGTCCGGACGCTTAACGTTCAATGGCGATTTGTATTATGAGCTATGTGTTTTGGTGACCGAAGATTGTTCGGAGTCCCGGATGATATCACGGACATGACGAGGAGTCTCGAATTAGTCGAGAGGTAAAGATTGATATATTGGACGATGGTATTCGGACACCGGAACGGTGTCGGGACGTTTCGGATATTTATTGGGGTACTGAGGGGTTACCGGACCCCCCCGGGGAAGTAATGGGCCTTCATGGGCCATAGGGGAGAAAGAGAGGGGAGCCCGCAGGGTGGCGCCCCCCAAGGGAGTCTGAATTGGACAAAGGGGAGGGGGCACGGCCCCCTTTCCTCTTACCCTCTCCCTCTCCCTCTCCTTCCCTCTTTCCCCTCCTTGAGAATGGAAAGGGGGGGGCGAATCCTACTAGGAGTTTAGTCCTAGTAGGACTCCCCCTCCCTTGGCACGCCCCCTTGGTGGCCGGCCTCCTCCTCCCCTCCTTTATATACGGGCGCAAGGGGGCACCCCAAAGCACAACAGTTGTTGTCTTAGCCGTGTGCAGTGCCCCCCTCCAGAGTTTACTCCTCTGGTAGCGTCATAGTGCTTATGCGAAGCCCTGCGCGGATCACATCACCATCACCATCACCACGCCGTCGTGCTGACGAAACTCTCCCTCGACCCTCTGATGGATCAAGAGTTCGAGGGACGTCATCGAGCTGAACGTGTGCCGAACTCGGAGGTGCCGTACGTTCAGTACTAGATCGGTTGGATCGTGAAGACGTTCGACTACACCAACCGCATTAACCTAACGCTTCTGCTTTCGGTCTACGAGGGTACGTGGACACACTCTCCCCTTCTCGTTGCTATGCATCTCCTAGATAGATCTTGCGTGATCGTAGGATTTTTTTTGAAATTGCATGCTATGTTCCCCAACAGTGGCATCCGAGCCAGGTCTATGCATAGATGATATGCACGAGTAGAACACAAAGAGTTGTGGGCGATAATAGTCATACTGCTTACCACCAACGTATTATTTTGATTCGGCGGTATTGTTGGATGAAGCGGCCCGGACCAACCTTACATGACCACGTTCATGAGACCGGTTCCACCGACAGACATGCAACTTGTTTTGCATAAAGGTGGCTGGCGGGTGTCTGTTTCTCCAACTTTAGTTGAATCGAATTTGACTACGGCCGTTCCTTGTTGAAGGTTAAAACAACACACTTGATGAAAAATCGTTGTGGTTTTTATGCGTAGGTAAGAACGGTTCTTGCTAAAAGCCCGTAGCAGCCACGTAAAACTTGCAACAACAAAGTAGATAACGTCTAACTTGTTTTTGCAAGGCATGTTGTGATGTGATATGGTCAAGACATGATGTGATATACATTATTTTATGAGATGATCATGTTTTGTAAAAGTTATCGGCAACTGGCAGGAGCCTTATGGTTGTCGCTTTATTGTATGAAATGCAGTCGCCATGTAATTGCTTTACTTTATCACTATGCGGTAGCGATAGTCGTAGAAGCAATAGTTGGCGTGAAAACAACGATGCTACGATGGAGATCAATGTGTCAAGCCGGTGACGATGGAGATCATGACGGTGCTTTGGAGATGGAGATCAAAGGCACAAGATGATGATGGCCATATCATGTCACATATTTTGGTTGCATGTGATGTTTATCTTTCTATGCTTCTTATTTTGCTTAGTACGGCGGTAGCATTATAAGATGATCCCTCACTAAATTTCAAGGTATAAGTGTTCTCCCTGAGTATGCACCGTTGCTACAGTTCGTCGTGCCAAGACACCACGTGATAATCGGGTGTGATAAGCTCTACGTTCACATACAACGGGTGCAAGACAGTTTTGCACGTGCAGAATACTCGGGTTAAACTTGACGAGCCTAGCATATGCAGATATGGCCTTGGAACACTGAGACCGAAAGGTCGAACGTGAATCATATAGTAGATATGACCAGCATAGAGATGTTCAGCATTGAAAACTACTCCATCTCTCGTGATGATCGAACAAGGTTTAGTTGATATGGATCACGTGATCATTTAGATGACTAGAGGGATGTCTATCTAAGTGGGAGTTCTTTAGTAATATGATTAATTGAACCTAATTTATCACGAACTTAGTCCTAATAGTATTTGCATATCTATGTTGTAGATCAATAGCTCGCGTATAGCTCCTATATATTTTTGATATGTTCCTAGAGAAAACTAAGTTGAAGGATGATAGTAGCAATGATGCGGACTGGGTCCGTGATCTGAGGATTATCCTCATTGCTGCACAGAAGAATTATGTCCTTGATGCACTGCTAGGTGACAGACCTATTGCAGGAGCAGATGCAGACGTTATGAACGTTTGACAAGCTCGGTATGATGACTACTTGATAGTTTAGTGCGCCATGCTTTACGGCTTAGAACCGGGACTTCAAAAATGTTTTGAACGTCAGATAGCATATGAGATGTTTCAAGAGTTGAAATTGGTATTTCAGACTCATGCCTATGTTGAGAGGTATGAGACCTTTGACAAGTACTTTGCCTACAAGATGGAGGAGAATAGCTCAGCCAGTGAGCATATATTCGGAATGTTTGGGTACTACAATCACTTAATTATGTGGGAGTTAATCTTCCAGATAAGTTAGTGATTGACAGAGTTCTCTAGTCACTATCACCAAGTTACTAGAACTTCGTGATGAACTATAATATGCAAGGGATGACGAAAACGATTCCCAAACTCTTCGCGATGCTGAAATTGGCGAAGATAGAAATCAAGAAATAGCATCAAGTGTTGATGGTTAACAAGACCACTAGTTTCAAGAAAAAGGGTAAAGGAAAGAAAGAGAACTTCAAGAAGACTGGCAAGCAAGTTGCCACTCCCGTGAAGAAGCCCAAGGCTAGACCCAAACCTGAAACTGAGTGCTACTACTTCAAAGGAAATGCTCACTGGAAGCGGAATTGCCCCAAATACTTGGCGGATAAGAAGGATGGAAAAGTGAACAAAGGTATATTTGATATACATATGATTGATGTGTACTTTACTAGTGTTCATAGTAGCCTCTTGGTATTTGATACAGGTTCAGTTGCTAAGATTAGTAACTCGAAATAGGAGTTGCAAAATGAACAGAGACTAGTTAATGACGAAGTGACGATGTGTGTTGGATGTGATTCCAAGGTTGATAAGATCACCATGGCACACTCCCTCTACCTTCGGGATTAGTGTAGAACCTAAATAAATGTTATTTGGTGTTTGCGTTGAGCATATGTATGATTGGATCATGTTTATTGCAATACGGTTATTCATTTAAGTCAAAGAATAATTGTTGTTCTGTTTACATGAATAAAACCTTCTATGGTCATACACTCAATATAAATGTTTTATTGAATCTCAATTGTAATGATACACATATTCATAATATTGATGCCAAAAGATGCAAAGTTGATAATGATAGTGCAACATACTTGTGGCACTGCTGTTTAGGTCATATTGGTGTAAAGCGCATGAAGAAACTACATGCGGATGGTGACGGTGTCCTGGACTAGGGGGTACTCACCACGTCGTCTCCAGATCAGTTGGATTGGGCCGAGGACCCCCATGGCCGTTTACCCATGGGCCATTTCAGACAACCGGTGTATACACGAGGAAGATTCCACAAGACTTGGTGATCAAGACAAGGACTCCTCTCCACCGACGTATTCGACTAGGACTCTTGTTATCCTAGGCCTCTGGTACATTATTCATCAGACCCTTAGGTTTTAGACCTCAACACATGATCTCGAGGTAGATCAACTCTTGTAACCCCTATATTCATCGAGTCTAATCAAGCAGGAGTAGGGGTTTACCTCTTAGAGAGGGCCCGAACCTGGGTAAACACCGTGTCCCTTGTCTCCTGTTACCCATCGATCCATGATGCACAACTTGGGACCCCTACCCCGAGATCTGCCGATTTTGACACCGACAATGGTGCTTTCATTGAGAGTTCCACTGTGTGATCGGCAAAAGATCAATGGCTCGCCTGCAGATCAACTACGACGTCGGCGTCTTCGTCGCTGGCTCAATTGGTCACCTTGGCTTGACCAAGGACTGGGCCCTGCCTCCAAGCATCATCTTCGGACGAGGGCCTTCATCAACATCAACTTCGATCTCTGTCATGATCTTGGAGGAATCATTCATAGAGCCCGGGGGCTCAACGTCAACATTGCCCTTGAGCGACCGTGCTGTTTTTCTGTACAGCGAACTTGTATCCGCCGCCATCGCCTCCTCGAGTGTCGTTTTAACGATTGATTCGATGGAATTATGCGGATTAAGTCTACAATGACCATGCAAAATTTTGTCGAGTTCCAATGGAGGAATCTTCGGCAATCTACGATATACCGGAGCCCTGTCAAATCTGGACGGGGATCTACACAAGTTTAGGGCGTGGTCTCCAGAGCCTAGCTCGGAGGTCTTTTGGAAGATCCAACCGTTCATTTGCTGAGGAATTCCCATATCTACCACCCCTCAAAATTTCAGCTCGATCCGACGGTTCAAACACCGGGAACCTTTCGATGAATGAACTAATTTTCTGATCTGTTTTCTCCACGAATACAGATCCGACCCGAATTCATGTGTCTTTACGAACGTGATATTGGACAACCTTTTTAAAAGGAATTTTCTTCTAGGGTATTGTGTGTTGTTCTTAACATGTGCCCATAAAAGTTTAAGCCTTCTCTGAGGTACTCTTCACCATCACACTGGTGTCAAACCAGTCCGGTAACATTGCTCCACGGCTGCCGACATGCGCTAGACACGTCGTCGCTTTGTTGAGCCAAGCTCAACTTCTTCGGATCATCATCTCGGCGAGCCGACCAAGAGTTCGGCATCGCGAAGGATAACACATCACCAACATCGCCGCCCCACAGATTACACAGAGCGGGCACACCGGCATCGCCGCACGGTCACTTCATCAAGCCGACATTGACGACGTCATGAGTTACGACCTGCATCGGCATGGCCGCACTGTTGCTTCTTCAAGCCGATGTCCATTACACCGACAATGGTGCTTTCCGATGGGGGCTTCGACACCTCGTCTGGACCGGGGGCTCCGGTATTTCTTCATCAACATGCTTCGGTGACTTCGGCGTCACCGGCCGACCAGTTTCGACACATTGGCTGGCATGGCGATTGGTTCAGACCGGGCCGCACTGTCACCTCGGCGTGCCGACGTCGTCGTCCCACCTCCGTCGACACAATTGTGTCATTGCCTTGGCGTGCTACCCTGTGTTGGCAACCCCACGTCGTTCTCTTCATCAACCTACTCCGGTGACTTCGGCGTCACCAGCCGACCAGCTTCGTCACGTTAGCTGGACCGGGGGCTTCGGCTCGCCACATTGACCGTGCGGCATCGCCACTTCATCAAGCTGAGCTCTTCGCTCGGGCACCTCGGGACTGGCTTGGGGGCTGGGACCTCGACCCGCTGCAAGCTCGTCCCGCACAATCAACGCCGAACACATTAATCAGCTAAGTCGCTTTCATGCTCAAAGTTTTTAAATTTTTAATTTGTGTCCAGTTCGACCATGCTCACGAGAGTTGTTTGTTAAAAGAAACTCCCTTTACCCATGTTAACAACTGGGGGCTCTTAAAAATTTATTTGAGCCGTTTTATAATAAATGTGTTTTCTTCTTGTTCGTTGCAAAGTCTTTTTCTATCACTCCTTCTTCGACTCGAGTGTGTGGTCAATAGCCGAATAGCCTGGTTTCTCTCTAAAGCCGCTCGATTTTAGTTCCCTAAACTGGCCTGAGAAGCACTCCGCCTTTGGGATAGGAGGTTGAAGCCAAGGCTGACCCACTCGAAGTCTTGAGATCGGATGTGTCATGTTGAAGCACAACAGAAGCACAAACTAATTTTAAGACCAATTTTCGGATTGGCACAAAAAAACTTGATTTAGTTTGGACGTAAAGTTTTCGCATAAGTTTTTTGGTTTTTTAAGCTTATGGCACTTTTGATCTATTTGTGTGTTTTTCTTTTATGAGGCAGGACATCCTCTTGACCGAGGTACCCTGCGTAATAATCCAGCATGGGAAATCTTTTTTGACCCATAGTCCAGCATTTTTCCTGCTGACCTGCACCTCGGTGTTGGGTCCGAGCATAAATCCCGCAGTACACTGCCGGACACTCTTTAAGCATCGACAATATCAATGGGGGGCTGCGACTTGAGCCGAACCCACCAAAAGCCAAGGTACTCCGAGGAGTCCTCGGCAAAATGTTCTCGGATATTGCTTTATATGCATCAGTTTCGAATTGTGTCTTTGGTCAATAGTTGGGTTGCCCGGCTCCTGTGCTTGCGTCCTATGTTCCGCTTTGTTCGGCTAGGTGCGGAAAGGGAGAACCACTGCGATTGTGCTTCCAACTAGCATGGTTAAGCGCCTCAGTGGAGAAAGCCGAAAACTGACTGTCACAGTAAGCGTAAACTGGTCAATGATCAGATGACTGTATTAAACTATAAGATCGATAGAGGTCACCCCGTGTTAAATGATGGCCCGTTCATAACATTGGCCGAAGTGTTTTACGGCTTGACCTCGGCTGTCGCCGAACACAAACCGGGGGCTAGTAACTGGCCTCCCAACTTTAAGCTCCTATGACTAAGTGAAAGTCATAAAGCCCGCATATCTGATTGCCTCGTTTCCGCTAACGCAACCGCCTTCGGGCACCGAGACGTCGGCTAAGGGTTGTTTTGTTATTGCGGAAACACCATGCATATCATCTACAAAGGGGTGGAAGCCAACGATGGGCCACTTTCAACTGATAAACGGTTGCAACGGAGTAAAAATAAACATATATCATCAGCATTTGTATTCATTATACAAGCGCTGCCTTCCGTAATTATCATTATAAAGCCATAAATATGCATCAATTTGACTTAAGATTTTGGCCAAGCTGGGTTGCCTGGCTCCTGTGCTTACCCCTACGCTCCCGATCGTTCAGCGAAGCGGTAAAGGGAGCACCTCTGTGATTGTTACTACCGGGTCATCTGAGTTAGTTCCTCAGACTGGGTTAAGCCGAAAGCTAGCCATCTTAAAGGATATAATTGGTCGGCAACGAGGAAGTGAAAATTCAGGTCCACTAAAGACCACATAGTTCGGGAACTTTCCCCAAACTAAGTCCTCAATATTTTCCTCCTGCATTGATCGGAGCTGAGGTTTCATGATCATGATCAGCATGGCAACCCAAAGAAAGGAACTGATAGCGGAACTATTTTCTTTGAACATGTTTTTTCATATAACATATCTATCCGCATACCTTTGTTTATAAAACCGTATGGCCGGATTGCCTCATTTGCCACAAATCTTTGCCCTCATAAAGGCTTTAAAAAGTGGGACAAACACTCCCTGGCTACTGGCAGAGGAGGTTGAAGCCGATGGTCTGTCAACAAAGTTTTGTACAATGCGGATCTGAGCATTAATGATGTAAAGTACTTGGGTACATAGAATCATTACGCATAAATTGTGAGCAAAAATCAATTTTTCCACAGCCAGTCTTTTAAAGGTCAATGGCACAGTCTCTTTGAGACAACCGAGCAACTGACATAACGCTCTCATAGTTCCCTAATTGCATTGATTTCCTATCTATTAAGCCCCTTAAGGCCAAACTTGGCGAGCTCAGCTTTCGTTAGCTCTAACTCCTTTATGAGATCTTTAATCTCTTTCCGAGAAGTTTGTGTTAAACACAACAAAAATTTCTGTCAAACGGATATCGATCCTTAATACGGCCACCCGTGCCCACATTTAGACTCGGGGGCTACTGGGCTTCACGCTTATTATTTACAAATATTAAAGGGGCACATCGATCCCCTGATCTAGCGTCACCACCCGACCAGTGTCTCGGGGGCTACTGCATTGCCTATTCAATGCAGAAAATTCAAAGTGCTCAGTGATCGGCTTGACCGAACTATGGGCAAACGTGTCCTCGGACAACAATGAGTACCATCTGGGACTTATCCGACATCACACTAATATATCACGGCGACTTCCCGTCGGCTGGTCACTATTACCTCTAATATATTACACTGCGTTTCTATTCCTACGTATGCTGCTGAGCTAGGAGTTGATCCTCAGGCCGATTTCGCGAATCGACCTGAGTCTCAGGGTCTACTAGGATCAGTGGTTTCATGTTTTCCTTCAGGTGCATCTCGGGTTTTAGACCAACACACACCTTGAGGGCTACTGGTTATACATATTGACAGCAAATAAATTTACACGCATCGGAAATAAAATCCGCAAACAATCAGCCCATGACCAAGCTGCTGAACCACCTCGAAAGCATTTCAGGATATAGCTCGGATGCAAGTGGCTGGCTCCATAGAGGGCATTTCCGGCATTAAGCTCGGCGAAACTCCTTCAACTTTGTTGAACCAAGGTGATCTATGACACCTTGGATATAGTAATCCGGCGTTGGAGATCGAATACAGTCCGGCATTGGAGCTTGGACATAGTCCGGCGTTGGAGCTCGGATAGACTCCGGCGTTGGAGCTTGGACATAGTCCGGCGTTCGAGCTCGGAAACACTCCGACGTTGGAGCTTGGACATAGTCCGGCGTTGGAGCTCGGACATGGTCCGGCGTTAGAGCTCAGATACGGTTCGGCATTGCAGCTCGGCTACCAAAAGACAACTCGAATACAATCCACCGTTGGAGCTCGGTCGCGAGAGGACACAACCGCACGGGAAACACTTCAAACCCGTGGTGTGGCATAAAAATAACAAGGCATTGATAAAGGCCAAAGACTTAAAGGGCTCCTCGATACCCGATGTGTGAGATCTTCAGATTTAGCTCGACAATCCTCAAGATAGAAGATGGGAAGATTTGTTGAACCAGTTTTCAAGACCGACGACCGAAGACGAAGAACAGTTCGGAAGAACCGAGGAGCGTCCCCAACTCGAAGACCGGTTCAGGGGGCTACTGACGGTGTCCTGGACTAGGGGGTACTCACCACATCGTCTCTCGATCAGTTGGATTTGGCCGAGGACCCCCATGGCCGTTTACCCATGGGCCAGTTCGAACAACCGGTGTATACACGAGGAAGATTCCACAAGACTTGGTGATCAAGACAAGGACTCCTCTCCACCGACGTACTCGACTAGGACTCTTGTTATCCTAGGCCTCTGGTACATTATATAAGCCGAGGCCGGGCTAGTCGATAGGGATATGCTAGATCATTATGACATTATTCATCATACCCTTAGGTTTTAGACCTCAACACATGATCTCGAGGTAGATCAACTCTTATAAACCCTATATTCATCGAGTATAATCCAGCAGGAGTGGGGTTTTACCTCTTAGAGAGGGCCCGAACCTGGGTAAACACCGCGTCCCTTGTCTCCTATTACCCATCGATCCATGATCCACAGCTTGCGACCCCCTACCCCGAGATCTGCCGGTTTTGACACCGACAGATGGACTTTTCGAATCACTTGATTATGAATCATTTGATGCTTGCGAACCATGCCTCATGGGCAAGATGACTAAGACTCCGTTCTCCGGAACAATGGAGCGAGCCACTGACTTATTGGAAATAATACATACCGATGTATGCGGTCCGATGAGTGTTGAGGCTCGCGGCGGGTATCATTATTTTCTGATCTTCACAAATGATTTGAGCAGATATGGATATATCTACTTGATGAAACACAAGTCTGAAACATTTGAAAAGTTCAAAGAATTCCAGAGTGAAGTAGAGAATCATCGTAACGGGAAAATAAAGTTTCTACGATCTGATCGCGGAGGCGGATATTTGAGTTACGAGTTTGGCCTTCATTGAAAACAATGTGGAATAGTTTCACAACTCACGCCACCTGGAACACCACAGCATAATGGTGTGTACGAACGTAGTAACCGTACTTTATTAGATATGGTGTGATCTATGATGTCTCTTATCGATTTACCACTATCATTTTGGGGTTATGCATTAGAGACAGTTGCATTCCCGTTAAATAGGGCACCATCTAAATCCGTTGAGATGACATCGTATGTGCCGTGGTTTGGCAAGAAACCTAAGCTGTCGTTTCTTAAAGTTTGGGGTTGCGATACTTATGTGAAAAAGCTTCAGCCTGATAAGCCCAAACCCAAATCGGAGAAGTGCGTCTTCATAGGATACCCAAAAGAAACTGTTGGGTGCACCTTCTATCACATGTCTGAAGGCAAGATATTTGTTGCTAAGAATGGATCCTTTCTAGAGAAGGAGTTTCTCTCGAAAGAAGTGAGTGGGAGGAAAGTAGAACTTTATGAGGTAATTGTACCTTCTCTCGAATTGGAAAGTGGTTCATCACAAAAATCCGTTCCAGTGATGCCTACACCAATTAGTGAGGAAGCTAATGATGATGATCTTGAAACTTCATATCAAGTTACTACCAAACCTTGTAGGTCAACCAGAGTATGTTCCGCACCAGAGTGGTACGGTAATCCTATTCTGGAAGTCATCATGACCAACCTACGAACTATGAGGAAGCAATGATGAGCCCAGATTCCGCAAAATGGCTTGATGCCATGAAATCTGAGATAAGATCCATGTATGAGAACAAAGTATGGACTTTGATTGACTTGCCCGATGATCGGCGAGCCATTGAGAATAAATGGATCTTCAAGAGGAAGACGGACGCTGATAGTATTGTTACTATCTACAAAGCTCGAATTGTCGCAAAAGGTTTTCGACAAGTTCAAGGTGTTGACTACGATGAGATTTTATCACTCGTATCGATGCTTAAAGTCTGTCCGAATCATGTTAGCAATTGCTGCATTTTATGAAACCTGGCAAATGGATGTCAAAACTGCATTCTTAATGGATTTAGTAAAGAAGAGTTGTATATGATGCAACCAGAAAGTTTTCTCAATCCTAAAGGTGCTAACAAAGTGTGCAAGCTCCAGCGATCCATCTATGGACTGGTGCAAGCATCTCGGAGTTGGAATATACGCTTTGATGTGTTGATCAAAGCATAGTTTTATACAGACTTGCGGTGAAGCCTTTATTTACAAGAAAGTGAGTGGGAGCACTACAGCCTTTCTGATAAGTATATGTGAATGACATATTGTTGATCGGAAATGACGTAGAATTTTCTGGAAAGCATAAAGGAGTATTTGAAAGGAGTTTTTCAAAGAAAGACCTTGGTGAAGCTACTTACATATTGGGCATCAAGAGCTATAAAGATAGATCAAGGCGCTTGATAAGACTTTCGATGAGTACATACCTTGATAAGATTTTGAAGGAGTTCAAAATGGATCAGTCAAAGAAGGAGTTCTTGCCTGAGTTGTAAGGTATGAAGTTGAGTAAGACTCAAAACCCGACCACGGCAGAAGATAGAGAGAGAATGAAAGTCATTGCCTATGCCTCAACCATAGGTTCTATAAAGTATGGCATGTTGTATACCAGTCCTATTGTGTAACTTGCCATGAGTTTGGCAAAGGGGTACAGTAGTGATCCAGGAGTAGATCACTAGACATCGGTCAAAATTATCCTTAGAGGACTAAGGAAATATTTCTCGGTTATGGAGGTGATAAAGAGTTCATCGTAAAGACTTACATCGATGTAAGCTTTAACACCAATATGGATGACTCTGAGTCTCAATCTGGATACATATTGAAAGTGGGATCAATTAGCTAGGGTAGCTCCATGCAGAGCATTGTAAACATAGAAATTTGCAAAATACATACGGATCTGAATGTGGCAGACCCGTTGACTAAACTTCTCTCACAAGCAAAACATGATCAACACCAAGACTCCATGGGTGTTAGAATCATTACAATGTATCATAGATTATTGACTCTAGTGCAAGTGGGAGATTGAAGGAAATATGCCCTAGAGGCAATAATAAAGTTGTTATTTATATTTCCTTATATCATGAAAAATGTTTATTATTCATGCTGGAATTTTATTAACCGGAAACTTGATACATGTGTGAATACATAGACAAAACACCGTGTCCCTAGTAAGCCTCTACTGGACTAGCTCATTAATCAAAGATGGTTAAGTTTCCTAACCATAGACATGTGTTGTCATTTGATGAACGGGATCACATCATTAGGAGAATGATGTGATGGACAAGACCCATCCGTTAGCTTAGCATATTGATTGTTCAGTTTTATTGCTATTGCTTTCTTCATGTATAATACATATTCCTTCGACTATGAGATTATGCAACTCCCGGATACCGTAGAAATACCTGGTGTGCTATCAAACGTCACAACATAACTGGGTGATTATAAAGATGCTCTACAGGTATGTCCGAAGGTATTTGTTGGGTTGGCATAGATCAAGATTGGGATTTGTCACTCCGAGTATCAGAGAGGTATCTCTCGGTCCTCTTGGTAATGCACATCATAATAAGCCTTGCAAGCAATGTGACTAATGAGTTAGTTACGGGATGATGTATTACGGAATGAGTAAAGAGACTTGCTGGTAACGAGATTGAACTAGGTATGAAGATACCAACGATCGAATCTTGGGCAAGTAACTTACAGATTGCAAAGGGAATAAAGTATGTTGTCATTACGGTATGACCGATAAAGATCTTCTTAGAATATGTGGGAACCAATATGAGCATCCAGGTTCTACTATTGGTTATTGACCGGAGAGGTGTCTCGGTCATGTCTACATAGTTCTCGAACCCATAGGGTCCACACGCTTAACGTTCGATGACGATTTGTATTATGAGTTATGTGTTTTGGTGATCGAAGATTGTTCAGAGTTCCGGATGAGATCACAGACATGACGAGGAGTATCGAAATAGTCGAGAGGTAAAGATTGATATATTGGACAAAGGTATTCGGTCACCAGAATTGTTTTGGGACGTTTCAGATATTTATCGGGGCCGAGGGGTTACCGGAACCCTCCGGGGAAGTAATGGGCCTTCATGGGCCATAGGGGAGAAAGAGAGGGGAGCCCGCAGGGTGGCGCACGCCCCCCAAGGGTGTCCGAATTGGACAAAGGGGAGTGGGGCGCGACCCCTTTCCTCTTTCCCTCTCCCTCTCCTTCTCCTTCCCTCTTTCCCCTCCATGAGAAAGGAAAAAAGGGGGGCCGATTCCTACTAGGACTGGAGTCCTAGTAGGACTCCCCCCTTGGCGCGCCCCCTTGGTGGCTGGCCTCCTCCTCCCCTCCTTTATATACGGGGGCAAGGGGGCACCCCAAAGCACAACAGTTGTTCTCTTAGCCGTGTGTGGTGCCCCCTCCACAGTTTACTCCTTCGGTCATAGCGCCGTAGTGCTTAGGCGAAGCCTTGCGCGGATCACATCACCATCACCGTCACCATGCCATCGTGCTGACGAAACTCTCCCTCGACCCTTTGCTGGATCAAGAGTTCGAGGGACGTCATCGAGCTGAACTTGTGCTGAACTCGGAGGTACCGTACGTTCGGTACTAGATCGGTTGGATCGTGAAGACGTTCGACTACATCAACCACGTTAACCTAACGCTTCCGCTTTCGGTCTACGAGGGTACGTGGACACACTCTCCCCTTCTCATTCCTATGCATCTCCTAGATAGATCTTGCGTGATCGTAGGATTTTTTTTGAAATTACATGCTACGTTCCCCAATAGTGTGAAGATATATCTACTTGTGGCTTTCATCTCATCAGCATCAGATATCCAATTGGAATCACTATACTCTTCAAGTACCGTCGGGTACCCAGAATAGTGAACTCCATAGTGCGCAGTACCTTGCAAGTAACGCATCACTCGCTCAACAGCATGCCAATGCACATCTCCTGGATTGGAAACAAACCGGCTCAGTTTGCACACAGCAAATGAGATGTCAAGATGAGTAGCACAAGCTAGGTACATCACTGAACCAACCACTTGAGAATATCTCAATTGATCTACAGCAGTGCCTTCAAACTTTTGAATCCGCACGCTAGGATCATATGGTGTTGTAGAAGGTTTGCTGTCCGAATATCCAAAACGGCTCAAAATCTTCTCAACATAGTGGGATTGCAAAAGTGCAATTCCACCCTCAGTATTCCTCAGTAGGTTGATGTTCAAGATAACAAAAGCCACGCCCAGGTCTTTCATCTCAAAGTTATGAGATAAAAAGGCCTTGACCTCCTCAATCACCTTGAGGTGGGTCCCGAATATCAGTATGTCATCGACATACATACATAGTATTACTCCTTCGCCCCCACCACAGTGATAGTATACACATTTGTCAGCTTCGTTAATGACAAAGCCAGCAGATGTCAGAGTAGTGTTGAACTTCTCATGCCATTGCTTAGGCGCTTGTTTCAGGCCATACAGAGATTTCACTAGCTTACACACCTTTCTTTCCTGACCATTTACTACAAAGCCATCTGGCTGTTGCATGTAAATTTCCTTGTCCAGCTCATTGTTAAGGAAAGCTGTCTTAACGTCCATCTGATGAACGATAAGACCATGCGAGGCAGCCAAAGCGAGTAACACTCGAATGGTTGTCAGTCTAGCCACAGGTGAGTAAGTATCGAAGAAATCTTGTTCTTCTTTCTGGGTATAACCCTTGGCCACAAGCCTAGCCTTGTACTTTTCAATAGTACCATCGGGCCTAAGCTTCCTTTTGAACACCCACTTACATCCCAATGGTTGGCAACCATAAGGCGATCAGTGATCTCCCATGTCCCGTTAGTGATGTCGCTTGAAGCTACATCGGTATTTCCCCAAAGAGAAAGGGATGATGCAGCACAGCGGCGGTAGGTATTTCCCTTAGATATGAAACCAAGGTTATCGAACCAGTAGGAGAACCAAGCAACACATCATAAACAGCCCCTGCACACAAATAACAACCACTCGCAACCCGACGTGTTAAAGGGGTTGTCAATCCCTTTCGGGTAACGGCGCCAGAAATGGTGCGCGGACGGGATAAAGTTTTGTAGTAAATTGATAGATCGAACGCCAAATAATATAAATAAAGAAAATTTGCAGCAAGGTATTTTTGTATTTTTGGTTTAATAAATCTGAAAATAAATGCAAGAGAAAAGTATATCACAAAGGCAAATATATGAGAAAGAAGACCCCGGGGCCGTAGGTTTCACTAGTGGCTTCTCTAGAGAAAAATAGCAAATGGTGGGTGAATAAATTACTATTGGGCAATTGGAAAAACTTCAAATAATTATGACGATATCCAGGCAATGATCATTATATAGGCATCACGTCCAAAATTAGTAGACCGACTCCTGCCTGCATCTACTATGTTACTCCACACATCGACCGCTATCTATCATTCATCTAGTGTATTAAGTTCATGGAAAAACGGAGTAATGCAATAAGAACGATGACACGATGCAGACAAGATCGATCTATGTAGAGATAGACCCCATCGTTTTATCCTTAGTAGCAATGATACATACATGTCGTTTCCCTTTTTGTAACTCGGATCAAGCACCGTAAGATCGAACCCACTACAAAACACCTCTTCCCATTGCAAGATAAATAGATCAAGTTGGCCAAACAAAACCCAAATATCAGAGAAGAAATACAACGCTATTGGAGATCAAGCATATAAGAGATCAAAGAAACTCAAATAACTTTCATGGATATAAAAAGATAGATCTGATCATAAACTCAAAGTTCATCGATTCCAACAAACACACCTCAAAAGAGTTACATCATATGGATCTCCAAGAGACCATTGTATTGAGAATCCAGCGGAGAGAGAGGAAGCCATCTAGCTACTAACTACGGACCCGAAGGTCTACAAAGAACTACTCACGCATCATCGGAGAGGCACCAATGGAGGTAGTGAACCCCATCTGAGATGGTGTCTAGATTGGATCTGGTGGTTCTAGACTCTGCGACGGCTGGATGAATATTTCGTCGACACTCTTAGGGTTTCTGGAATATTGGGGTATTTATAGAGCAAAGAGGCGGTCCGGGGGGCACCCGAGGTGGGCACAACCCACCAGGGCGCGCCTGGGCCTCCTGGTGCGCCCTGGTGGGTTGTGCCCCCTCGGGGCACCCCCCCAGGCGCAGCCAAGGCCCGTTGTGTTCTTCTGACCCATACAAATTCTCTGTAAAGTTTCGGGGCATTTGGACTCCGTCTGATATTGATTTTCTGTGATGTAAAAAACATGGAAAAAACAACATGTGGCACTTGACACTATGTCAATAGGTTAGTACCAAAAAATGATATAAAATGACTATAAAGTATTGTAAAACATCCAAGATTGATAATATAACAACATGGAACAATGAAAAATTATAGATACGTTGGAGATGTATCAGCATCCCCAAGCTTAACTCCTGCTCGTCCTCTAGTAGGTAAGTGATAAAAACAGAATTTTTGATGTGGAATGCTGCCTAACATGTCATATCATATTCTTTTCCTTATAGCATGGAAATTTGGACTTTTTATGTGATTCAAAGCAATAGTCTAGTTTTGACATGACAATTTAGATACTCAACCATATCGACAAGCAACCATGTCTTTCAAACTATCAACGCTAAAATAAGTTATCCCTAGCCCATCATGCTCAACCATTGATCCATTCATGAAACACACTCGAATATTAGCTACACCCAATACTTAAGTACGATCATATTGCCTCCTAGTTGGTGCTTTTATAAGAGAAGATGGAGACTCAAAATAAAAATTGCATAAAGTAAAAGAAAGGCCCTTCGCAGAGGGAAGTAGGGATTTGTAGAGGTGCCAGAGCTCAAAGTGAAAAACTTAGAGATAAAAACATTTTGGGAGGTGTATCCATCCCACCAACGAAAACGAGTTAGAGTTCCCAACACTTCCCATGCTAGATATATCATAGGCGGTTCCCAAACAGAAAATAAAGTTTATTCCTTTTTCCACCATACTTTCACTTTCCATGGCTAGCCGGATCCACAGTTGCCTTCCATACCAACACTTTCCAAGGAATTTATTATTTGACAACATAAAGTATTTTTTTTCATTTTGGGACTGGGCATCCCTAATACCTTTGCCTTACTCTCGTGAAATGACAAGTGAATAAACACTCATCGTGAGAATAACACATCTAGCATGGAAAATATTAGCCATCCCTCACCGCTCCGCGAGCGAAACAAACACACAAAAGAGAAGTTTATTTTGAAAATTAGAGATGGCACATGCAAATTTGCTAAGAGCGGCAAAAGAATACCGCATATAGGTAGATAAAGTGGACTCATGTGGAAAAGCTGGTTTGAAGGATTTTGGATGCACAAGTAGAGATCATACTTGGTGCAAAATGAAGGCTAGCAAAAGATTGAGAAGTGACCAACCAAGAAACGAATGATCTCATAAGCAAGCATTAAGCATATATAACACCGAATAATGCACCACAAGTAGGATATAATTTCATTGCATGACTATTGACTTTCGTACTTGCATAGGGAATCACAAACCTTAACAACAATATTCTTACTAAAGCATAATTACTCATCAACATAACTAACATATCACATCATCATATCTCAAAACTATTACTAAGAATCAAGTTCATTTTGTCCAATGATCTTCATGAAAGTTTTTATTATATCCTTCTTGGATATCTATCACTTTGGGACTAATTTTCATGTGTTGCTTTTCATAAGCTCAAACAAATATAAGTGAAGATCATGAGCATAATTTTTCTTTCTCTCAAAATAATTTAAGTGAAGCAAGAGAGAATTTCTTGATAATTTTACTAACTCTCAAATAAATCTAAGTGAAGCAAGAGAGCATTTCTTCAAAAATAAATAAGCACACCGTGCTAAAAATGATATAGGTGAAGCAGTAGAGCAAGTCCATTGCTCATAAAAATTTAAGTGACGCATAGAGAGCAATTCTAACAAGTCATGACATAATTTTGGCTCTCTCAAATAGGTGTGTCCAGCAAGGATTGATGACTTAAAACACAAAATAAAACAAGCAAATAGTCATATCATACAAGACGCTCCAAGCAAAGCACATATCATGTGACGAATAAAAATATAGCTTCGAGTGGAATATCGATGGTCGTTAGAAGAAAGAGGGGATGCCACTCGGGGGCATCCCCAAGCTTACTTGGTTGCTCATCTTTGGATAATAGCTTGGGATGCCGGGGGATCCCCAAGCTTAGGCTCTTCTATCATTTATCCCTTCATCCATTGTAAGATAACTCAAAACTTGAAAACTTCAATCACACAAAACTCAACAAAACCTTCGTGAGATCCGTTAGTGTAAGAAAGCAAACCACTACAACAAGTACTGTATCAAACCAATTCATATTTTGTTTTTGTATTATATCTACTGTATTCCAACTTTTCTATGGCAAGAACTCATCAAATAAAACCATAGAGCCATCAAAATAAGCACACAACACAAAGAAAACAGAATCTGTCAAAACAGAACAGTCTGTAGCAATCTAACTATTTCGAAAACTTCTGGAACTCCAAAAATTCTGAAAATTAGGAAGATCTGAGCAATTTGTATATTAATCTTATGCAAAAAGAGTCAGGGCAAAATCTCTTTCTGATAAAAAATAAGGATTATTTTCGTGAGCGCAAACTTTCTGTCTTTTTCAGCAAGATCAAACAACAATCACCCAAGAAGATCCTATCGGTTCTACTTGGCACAAACACTAATTAAAACACAAAAAACACAATCATAATAGTAGAATAATTGTGCTAACACTCAATAACAGAAAGCAAAAAGCAAAAATAAAATTTATTCATTGGGTTGCCTCCCAACAAGCGCTATAGTTTTACGCCCTTACCTAGGCGTAAAGCAAGGATCTAAGTTTTTTCATCTTTGGTTCGAGATCCATAAGATGCCCTCATGATTGATTCATAAGGTGGCTTAGTTATAGTTCTGGGAAAGTGTTCCATACCCTTCCTAAAAGGAAATTAGAACTTAATATTGCCTTCTTTCATATCAATCACGGCACCGATAGTGCGTAAAAATGGTCTTCAAAGAATAATTGGACAAGACAGATTGCAATCAATATCAAGAACAATAAAATATATATGCCCATAATTCTTATTTGCAAGAATAAGAACATCATTAATTCTTCCCATAGGCTTTTTAATAGTAGAATCCGCCAAGTGCAAATTCAAAGAACATTCTTCAAGATTAGTAAGACCAAGCACATCACATAAAGATTTCGGAATTGTAGAAACACTAGCACCCAAGTCACACAAAGCAAAACACTCATAATTTTTAATCTTGACTTTTATAGTAGGTTCCCATTCATCATGCAATTTTCTAGGAATTGAAACTTCTAATTCTATTTTTTCTTCAAGAGCTTTCATCATAGTATCAACAATATGTTTAGTAAAAACCTTATTTTGTTCATAAGCATGGGGTGAATTTATCATGGATTGCAACAAAGAAATACAATCAATCAAAGAGCAACTATCATAACTAAAGTCTTTGTAATCCAAAAGAGTGGGCACATCACTAGTTAAAGTTTTGACCTCTCCAAACCCACTTTCATCAGTTTTCTCAACAAGATTTTCACCCTCCGAAATATTGGGACGCCTTCTACCTAAAGTTGACTCTTCTCCAGTCCCTTTTTCATCAATCTTAACTTTACTAAACAAGGAATCAATAGAAGAAACACCAATCATTTTAAGATTTTCATCACTTTTATCCTCTAATGAGATTGGTTTGGCGGCCATTTGATTTACTAGAGTAGCTTGTGCATCGGATAGTTTTCCTAGCAAACTTTTAGCAAAAGCATACTTAGATTGGAGATTGCAAACTTATCTACTAATATCATCAAGTTGTTTTGTGATAGCATCCAGCACAACGGAGTGCTTTTAAGTTCTTTAGTAAAATACTTATTGTGCTCAAATTGTGTAGTCATATATTCCTTAGTACTTTTCTCAATTTCAAGCAAAATATTTGGGTAAGGAACATCATAATATTTGAGGCATCATGACTACGCAGATAAGAAAGCACACAAAACAGATCCAGCAAGAAAATGGCGAAAGAAAAAGAGAGGCGAATAAAATGGCAATTTTTTGTGAAGTGGGGGAGAGGAAAACGAGAGGCAAATGGCAAATAATGTAAATTGCAAGGAGATGAGATTTGTGATTAGGAACCTGGTATATGTTGAAGACCCTCCCCAGCAACGGCACCAGAGATTCCTTTCGATGTCGCTTGAAGCTACGTCGGTATTTCCCCAAAGAGGAAGGGATGATGCAGCACAGCTGCGGTAGGTATTTCCCCTAGATATGAAACCTAGGTTATTGAACCAGTAGGAGAACCAAGCAACACAACGTAAACAGTCCCTGCACACAAATAACAACCACCCGCAACCCGACGTGTTAAAGGGGTTGTCAATCCCTTTCGGGTAACGGCGCCAGAAACGGTGCACGGACGGGATAAAGTTTTGTAGTAAATTGGTAGATCAAACACCAAATAAAATAAATAAAGAAAAATTACAGCAAGGTATTTTTGTATTTTTCGTTTAATAGATCTGAAAATAAATGCAAGAAAAAAGTAGATCGCAAAGGCAAATATATGAGAAAGAAGACCCGGGGGCCGTAGGTTTCACTAGTGGCTTCTCTCGAGAAAAATAGCAAACGGTGGGTGAACAAATTACTCTCAGGCAATTATGACGATATCCAGGCAATGATCATTATATAGGCATCACGTCCAAGATTAGTAGACCGACTCCTTCCTGCATCTACTACTATTACTCCACACATCGACCTCTATCCAGCATGCATCTAGTGTCTTAAGTTCATGGAAAAATGAGTAATGCAATAAGAACGATGACATGGTGTAGACAAGATCTATCTATGTAGATACATACCCCATCATTTTATCCGTAGTAGCAATGATACATACGTGTCGTTTCCCTTTTTGTCACTGGGATCAAGCACCGTACGATCGAACCCACTACAAAGCACATCTTCCCATTGCAAGAAAAATAGATCAAGTTGGCCAAACAAAACCCAAATATCGGAGAAGAAATACGAGGCTATAAGAATCATGCATATAAGAGATCAAAGAAACTCAAATAACTTTCATGGATATAAAAAGATAGATCTGATCATAAACTCAAAGTTCATCGATCCCAACAAACACACCGCAAAAGAGTTACATCATATGGATCTCCAAGAGACCACTGTATTGAAAATCCAGCGAGAGAGAGAGAGAGAGAGGAAGCCATCTAGCTACTAACTACGGACCCGAAGGTCTACAAAGAACTACTCACGCATCATCGGAGAGGCACCAATGGAGGTGGTGAACCCCATCCGAGATGGTGTCCAGATTGGATCTGGTGGTTCTGGACTCTGTGGCGGCTGGATGAATAATTCGTCGACGCTCTTAGGGTTTCTGGAATATTGGGGGTATTTATAGAGCAAAGAGGCAGTCCGGGGGGCACCCAAGGTGGGCACAACCCAGCAGGGCACGTTGACTTTCGCTAAACAACCCCAAGTGGGCAAGTAAGATAGTGTAGTTGTTTTCTTTTCCCATTGCTCATAGGGAGTAGTCTCATTATCCTTCGTGGGAACTTTACTCAGGACATGACATGATGTCAATATAGCCTCCCCCAACCATGCCTTGGATAAATCCGATGTATCTAACAGGGCATTAGCCAAATCAGTTAGAGTACGGTTTTTGCGTTGGGCAACCCTGTTTGACTGGGGTGAATAGGGAGGCGTCCTCTCATGAATAATACCATGTTCCTCACAGAATAAATAGAACTCGTTAGAAAAGTACTCTCTACCACGATCAGAACAGACTCGTTTTATTTTCTTCTCAAGTTTGTTCTCAACTTCAGCCTTATAGACTTTAAGGTAGTGTAGAGCCTCATCCTTAGTATTTAACAAATACACATAGCAGAATCTAGTGGAATCATCAATCAGAGTCACGAAGTATTTCTTTCTACCTTTAGTCAACACACCATTCATCTCACGGAGATCTAAATGTATGAGCTCTAACGGTGCTAGGTGTCTCTCCTTCGCAGGCTTATGAGGCCTACGAGGTTGCTGTGCTTGCACACACGCATGGCACTTAGAGCCTTTGGCTAAATTGAAACTTGGGATTAAGTCCATCTTAGCTAGCCGCGTCATACAACCGAAATTTGTGTGACAAAGTTGTGAATGCCAAACCTCAGATTCGTTCACATTAGAATGAATTTGGTTCACGACTTTATTACATAAATCCTCCAGGGAAAGGTGGAACAAACCACCACAATCATATCCTTTTCCAAAAAATAATCCATACCAAGATACAACTACTTTGTTAGACTCAAATACTAACTTAAACCCTTCTTTACATAGAAGGGATCCACTAACGAGATTCTTCTTGATGGCGGGGACATGCTGCACGTTCTTCAGTTGCATGATCTTTCCTGAAGTAAACTTCAGATCTACCGTGCCAACACCATGAACAAAAGCATGCGAGCCATTCCCCATCAGGACAGAACAATCTCGTGCGACCTGGTAGGAAGAAAACAAAGACACATCAGCACACACACGAATATTGGCCCCAGTATCAACCCACCAATCGGTGGACTGACAAACTGAAAGTATGGTAAACAGATTACCATACCCAGATGCCCCATCATTGTTGCTCAGAGTGACGTTGACAGACTTGGAGTCCTGTCCCGACTTCTTGTACTTGTTTGGGCACTTGTTTGCCCAGTGTTCCTCTGAACCACAAGCAAAGCAGCCATCTCTCTTTTTGTCTTTCTTCTTACCCTTCTTCTTGAAAGTAGTATTCTGTTGGACAGAGTTCTTTCCCTTGAACTTATGGAAGTTCTTCTGCACCACATTGGCGCTAGAAGAACCCTCTACCCCCTTCACGTGTGAGTCCTTTGCTATCGAGTTCTGCTCAACTGAGATGACCGATGACATCCTCAACAGAGAATTCACGTCTCAAGTGCATGAGACAAGTAGCAAAGTTCCTCCATCCAAGAGGGAGTTTTGCAATAATGCAACCCTCGACAAATTTGTCCGGTAACTCACACTTCAGGAGCTCCAGCTCCTTAGCGATGCACTGTATCTCATGAGCCTGGTCCAATACAAAATGGTTATCAACCATCCTGTAATCATGGAACTGCTCCATGGCATACAGTTCGCTCCCAGCATCGGTTGCGCCGAACTTAGCTTCGAGCGCATGCCACAAGTTTTTAGCAATGCGCATATGGTGATATGTGTCAACCAACTTGTCTCCGATCACAGTAAGAACGTCTCCCACAAAACTGGTTGTTGCCTCCCTAAACACCTTTTCCTGTTCAGGAACAATCGTTTCTGTGGGAGACACACCACCAACCCAGAACACGTTCATTGCTATGAGCCACAAGGTGGTCCTTGTTTGCCAACGCTTAAAATGCGTCCCGATAAACTTTTCCGGTTTCAGTGTAGCAGCAAAGCCTTGAATTGAAAAGTTCCTAAAATAAGGTTTTTTGGATTGTTGGAAATATTATCACTTTTCTGATTAGGCTAATCCACGAGTAAGTGGTAAACATGGCAAGTACGGCATGCATCTCATACCGATACCTAAGCATACTAGCATGTATAGTACATAGAATCAAACCATCTATGACCAGAACATATATTGCTAGCATAAATACGAGTAGATGAGGGATGAACGAGTCATACCCTCCGGTTGGCCAGGCCAACGTGGCGGCGACAGTAGTAGCCTCGACGTCGTCCGTGGCCTTCTTCTTGGTGGCGGTGTCGTCGACCATGGTGTGGATGCAGGGGAAGTAGTGGAAGCAGGGGAGGACGAAGATGTGGACGGATCGGGAGCAGTCGCGTCGAGACACTCCCCAAAAACCTTATTGCCATTCTCCCAGGCAGGATCTCGAACGGCGCGAGGCGGGCGGAGGAGGAGGAGCGCGTGTACCACTCCTCTTCCCAAGCTCCCAATGGCAAGTGGTAGAGCAGCCCTTATAAAGAGATCTCAACTCTCCTCAACTAGCAAGGTGGTACTAAACTTCCCACCACCTTCTATATCCCACATGGGCCTCAAGATTAACTAGGAATCATTGTTCATATGGGCCTAAAGCCCATCTATGCTTCAACATAAAAAACTGTCTAAAAGTTCAATCCTGGCTTCCCGACGCAAACAACTCCACGAGAAAATCAATTACTCCTTTCCCTGGTGAGTAAATGACGTTGAGCAGTTAGTGATAACTCAAGCATGCCCAAAAAGATACAGAGCATGTAGACCAACAAGTTGCAATTGCAATGCTGGGTAAAGAGCAGGAGATAGAATGAAAAATCTCTACAGGATGCATCTTTATGAATTCCATGCAAACTTGCTACAAATTATACAATGCCAATGTCAATTATATCTTCACAAACATGAGATCAATAATAGCTTGTACTAAGACAATGTTATAAAAAAGATTGCAAGAAAAGCAAAGAAATTAAATAGATGCATGCAGTCTCAAGGCAAGAGTACAGTACAACCAAACTCTACCAGTACACACACTAAGAACAAATATATTTATTTATGACTACCAACTAGCTGAACTTGCCCAAGTTTCAGAAAAGAGGCTTTGTGCCGCTGCTTATGATCTTAACATGTGAATCAGACCTTGACAAAATGTCCTTACGAGGGAGGGTAGGATTTGTGCCAGGGCAAGAAAAAAGGAGAGGGACGGTAGAACTAATTTTCCTTAAGTGGAGAGTGATTTTCGTGCAAGATAAGGCCAACTTATCTAACATAACAGGCCATCACAAATAATCAGCGACCGCAAAGAAAAGTGACAACAAAAATATCACAGCACATACCAGTGGTGAAATAACTTGTCTAGCAGACGAAGTAGATAAGTTATAGTATTACACAACTTCACAACAAATCAAGAATCAAGGGTCCATGGAAAGAGAGGTGACAAGTAGACCTAGCAAGACTGACAGGCATGCAAAAGTAAATATTCTTGTGAGTGACTCGGTAAAAAGATGCTCAGACAAAATTAAATGTTTATACAAGGAGGTAATGACCAAGCATACAGTGAGTGACTATGTAGTGGTAGACGAATATTATCCATGAAACAACATAGATGTATACCTAAGTCAAGCTATTCTAGCCAGCTGCCTTCTTAACCACATGATGTGACTTGATGGATCGACGCTGAGGAAAATCTCTCTTTTTGTTCATAAACATTGAAAGTGTTGAATATATGTGTTGCATATATGTGTATATCCTGGCCCACCTCCTAGTCTTCGTATAGTTGAGGTTGAGGTCCACATTGTCTCTTTATATACGTGCACCTGCACCCGATCAATACTATTGTGAGTTTCATTGTCAAACTTCTCTTTAACATGGTATCATACCTCTCGATCCTCTCCTTGGTCAGCCGCCGCCGCCGCGCCCTCTAGCGCGCTGCCGCTCCCCATCACCGCCGCACCCCGCCGCCACCACGCCCCCCCTTGCTGATTGTTGGAAATATGCCCTAGAGGCAATAATAAATGGTTATTATTGTATTTCTTTGTTCATGATAATTGTCTATTGTTCATGCTATAATTGTGTTATCCGGAAATCGTAATACATGTGTGAATACATAGACCACAACGTGTCCCTAGTAAGCCTCTAGTTGACTAGCTCGTTGATAAACAGATAGTCATGGTTTCCTGACTATGGACATTGGATGTCATTGATAACGGGATCACATCATGAGGAGAATGATGTGATGGACAAGACCCAATCCTAAGCATAGCATAAAAGATCGTGTAGTTCGTTTGCTAGAGCTTTTCCAATGTCAAGTATCTTTTCCTTAGACCATGAGATCGTGTAACTCCCGGATGCCGTAGGAGTGCTTTGGGTGTACCCAACATCACAACGTAACTAGGTGACTATAAAGGTACACTACGGGTATCTCTGAAAGTGTCTGTTGGGTTGACACGGATCGAGATTGGGATTTGTCACTCCGTATGACGGAGAGGTATCTCTGGGCCCACTCGGTAATGCATCATCATAATGAGCTCAATGTGACTAAGGAGTTAGCCACGGGATCATGCATTACGGTACGAGTAAAGTGACTTGCCGGTAACGAGATTGAACAAGGTATTGGGATACCGACGATCGAATCTCGGGCAAGTAACGTACCGATTGACAAAGGGAATTGTATACGGGATTGATTGAATCCTCGACATCGTGGTTCATCCGATGAGATCATCGTGGAACATGTGGGAGCCAACATGGGTATCCAGATCCCGCTGTTGGTTATTGACCGGAGAGGCGTCTCGGTCATGTCTGCATGTCTCCCGAACCCGTAGGGTCTACACACTTAAGGTTCGGTGACGCTAGGGTTGTAGAGATATTAGTATGCGGAAACCCGAAAGTTGTTCGGAGTCCCGGATGAGATCCCGGACGTCATGAGGAGTTCCGGAATGGTCCGGAGGTGAAGAATTATATATAGGAAGTCCAGTTTCGGGCACCGGGAAAGTTTCGGGGGTTATCGGTATTGTACCGGGACCACCGGAAGGGTCCCGGGGGTCCAACGGGTGGGGCCACCTATCCCGGAGGGCCCCATGGGCTGAAGTGGGAAGGGAACCAGCCCTTAGTGGGCTGGGGCGCCCCCCTTGGGCCTCCCCCTGTGCCTAGGGTTGGAAACCCTAGGGGTGGGGGGCGCCCCACTTGGCTTGGGGGGAAGCCACCCCCCTTCCCCCTTGGCCGCCGCCCCCCTTGGAGATCTGATCTCCCAGGGCCGGCGCCCCCCAGGGGTCCCTATATATAGTGGGGGAGGGAGGGCAGCAGCACCACAGCCCCTGGCGCCTCCCTCTCCCCCTGCAACACCTCTCCCTCTCGCAGAAGCTTGGCGAAGCCCTGCCGTGATCCCCGCTACTTCCACCACCACGCCGTCGTGCTGCTGGATCTCCATCAACCTCTCCTTCCCCCTTGCTGGATCAAGAAGGAGGAGACGTCGCTGCTCCGTACGTGTGTTGAACGCGGAGGTGCCGTCCGTTCGGCACTCGGTCATCAGTGATTTGGATCACGGCGAGTACGACTCCATCAACCCCGTTCATTAGAACGCTTCCGCTCGCGATCTACAAGGGTATGTAGATGCACTCCTTTCCCCTCGTTGCTAGTATACTCCATAGATGGATCTTGGTGATGCGTAGGAAATTTTAAAATTCTGCTACGATCCCCAACAGTGGCATCATGAGCCAGGCCTATGCGTAGTTACTATGCACGAGTAGAACACAAAGCAGTTGTGGGCGTAGATGTTGCCAATTCTTCTTGCCGCTACTAGTCTTATCTTGTTTCGGCGGTATTGTGGGATGAAGCGGCCCGGACCGACCTTACACGTACGCTTACGTGAGACAGGTTCCACCGACTGACATGCACTAGTTGCATAAGGTGGCTAGCGGGTGTCTGTCTCTCCCACTTTAGTCGGAACGGATTCGATGAAAAGGGTCCTTATGAAGGGTAAATAGAAATTGGCATATCACGTTGTGGTTTTACGTAGGTAAGAAACGTTCTTGCTAGAAACCTATACAAGCCACGTAAAAACTTGCAACAACAATTAGAGGACGTCTAACTTGTTTTTGCAGCATGTGCCTTGTGATGTGATATGGCCAGAAGATGTGATGAATGATATATGTGATGTATGAGATTGATCATATTCTTGTAATAGGAATCACGACTTGCATGTCGATGAGTATGACAACCGGCAGGAGCCATAGGAGTTGTCTTTATTTTTTGTATGACCTGCGTGTCATTGAATAACGCCATGTAAATTACTTTACTTTATTGCTAAACGCGTTAGCCATAGAAGTAGAAGTAATCGTTGGCGTGACAACTTCATGAAGACACAATGATGGAGATCATGATGATGGAGATCATGGTGTCATGCCGGTGACGAAGATGATCATGGTGCCCCGAAGATGGAGATCAAAGGAGCAAAATGATATTGGCCATATCATGTCACTATTTGATTGCATGTGATGTTTATCATGTTTTGCATCTTATTTGCTTAGAACGACGGTAGTAAGTAAGATGATCCCTTATAATAATTTCAAGAAAGTGTTCCCCCTAACTGTGCACCGTTGCGAAGGTTCGTTGTTTCGAAGCACCACGTGATGATCGGGTGTGATAGATTCTAACGTTCGCATACAACGGGTGTTGACGAGCCTAGCATGTACAGACATGGCCTCGGAACACACGCAATACACTTAGGTTGACTTGACGAGCCTAGCATGTACAGACATGGCCTCGGAACACGGAGGACCGAAAGGTCGAGCATGAGTCGTATAGAAGATACGATCAACATGGAGATGTTCACCGATCTTGACTAGTCCGTCTCACGTGATGATCGGACACGGCCTAGTTAACTCGGATCATGTTTCACTTAGATGACTAGAGGGATGTCTATCTGAGTGGGAGTTCATTGAATAATTTGATTAGATGAACTTAATTATCATGAACTTAGTCTAAAATCTTTACAATATGTCTTGTAGATCAAATGGCCCACGTTGTCCTCAACTTCAACGCGTTCCTAGAGAAAACCAAGCTGAAAGATGATGGCAGCAACTATACGGACTGGGTCCGGAACCTGAGGATCATCCTCATAGCTGCCAAGAAAGATTATGTCCTAGAAGCACCGCTAGGTGAAGCACCCATCCCAGAGAACCAAGACGTTATGAACGCTTGGCAATCACGTGCTGATGATTACTCCCTCGTTCAGTGCGGCATGCTTTACAGCTTAGAACCGGGGCTCCAAAAGCGTTTTGAGAAACATGGAGCATATGAGATGTTCGAAGAGCTGAAAATGGTTTTCCAAGCTCATGCCCGGGTCGAGAGATATGAAGTCTCCGACAAGTTCTTCAGCTGTAAAATGGAGGAAAATAGTTCTGTTAGTGAGCACATACTCAGAATGTCTGGGTTACACAACCGCTTGTCTCAGCTGGGAGTTAATCTCCCGGATGACGCGGTCATTGACAGAATCCTTCAGTCGCTTCCACCGAGCTACAAGAGCTTTGTGATGAACTTCAATATGCAGGGGATGGAAAAGACCATTCCTGAGGTATATTCAATGCTGAAATCAGCGGAGGTGGAGATCAGAAAGGAACATCAAGTGTTGATGGTGAATAAAACCACTAAGTTCAAGAAAGGCAAGGGTAAGAAGAACTTCAAGAAGGACGGCAAGGGAGTTGCCGCGCCCGGTAAGCCAGTTGCCGGGAAGAAGTCAAGAATGGACCCAAGCCTGAGACTGAGTGCTTTTATTGCAAGGGAAGTGGTCACTGGAAGCGGAACTGCCCCAAATACTTAGCGGACAAGAAGGCCGGCAACACCAAAGGTATATGTGATATACATGTAATTGATGTGTACCTTACCAGTACTCGTAGTAGCTCCTGGGTATTTGATACCGGTGCGGTTGCTCATATTTGTAACTCAAAACAGGAACTGCGGAATAAGCGGAGACTGGCAAAGGACGAGGTGACGATGCGCGTCGGGAATGGTTCCAAGGTCGATGTGATCGCCGTCGGCACGCTACCTCTGCATTTACCTACGGGATTAGTTTTAAACCTCAATAATTGTTATTTAGTGCCAGCTTTGAGCATGAACATTGTATCTGGATCTCGTTTAATTCGAGATGGCTACTCATTTAAATCCGAGAATAATGGTTGTTCTATTTATATGAGAGATATGTTTTATGGTCATGCCCCGCTGGTCAATGGTTTATTCTTGATGAATCTCGAACGTGATGTTACACATATTCATAGTGTGAATACCAAAAGATGTAAAGTTGATAACGATAGTCCCACATACTTGTGGCACTGCCGCCTTGGTCACATTGGTGTCAAGCGCATGAAGAAGCTCCATGCAGATGGACTTTTGGAGTCTCTTGATTACGAATCATTTGACACGTGCGAACCATGCCTCATGGGTAAGATGACCAAGACTCCGTTCTCCGGAACAATGGAGCGAGCAACCAACTTATTGGAAATCATACATACCGATGTGTGCGGTCCAATGAGTGTTGAGGCTCGCGGAGGATATCGTTATGTTCTCACTCTCACTGATGACTTAAGTAGATATGGGTATGTCTACCTAATGAAACACAAGTCTGAAACCTTTGAAAAGTTCAAGGAATTTCAGAGTGAGGTTGAGAATCAACGTGACAGGAAAATAAAGTTCTTACGATCAGATCGTGGTGGAGAATATTTAAGTCACGAATTTGGTACGCACTTAAGGAAATGTGGAATCGTTTCACAACTCACGCCGCCTGGAACACCTCAGCGAAACGGTGTGTCCGAACGTCGTAATCGCACTCTATTGGATATGGTGCGATCTATGATGTCTCTTACCGATCTACCGCTCTCATTTTGGGGCTATGCTTTAGAGACTGCCGCATTCACTTTAAATAGGGCTCCGTCGAAATCCGTTGAGACGACACCGTATGAATTATGGTTTGGGAAGAAACCTAAGCTGTCGTTTCTAAAAGTTTGGGGATGCGATGCTTATGTCAAGAAACTTCAACCTGAAAAGCTCGAACCCAAGTCGGAAAAATGCGTCTTCATAGGATACCCTAAGGAAACCATTGGGTATACCTTCTACCTCAGATCCGAAGGCAAGATCTTTGTTGCCAAGAATGGGTCCTTTCTGGAGAAAGAGTTTCTCTCGAAAGAATTAAGTGGGAGGAAAGTGGAACTTGATGAGGTGATAGTCACCCCTTCCGAACCGGAAAGTAGCGCAGCGCGGGAAGATGTTCCTGTGGTGCCTACACCGACTGGGGAGGAAGTTAATGATGATGATCATGAAGCTTCAGATCAAGTTACTGCTGAACTTCGTAGGTCCACAAGGACACGTTCCGCACCAGAGTGGTACGGCAACCCTGTCCTGGAAATCATGTTGTTAGACAACGGTGAACCTTCGAACTATGAAGAAGCGATGGCGGGCCCGGATTCCGACAAATGGCTAGAAGCCATGAAATCCGAGATAGGATCCATGTATGAAAACGAAGTATGGACTTTGACTGACTTGCCCGATGATCGGCGAGCCATAGAAAATAAATGGATCTTTAAGAAGAAGACAGACGCGGATGGTAATGTGACCATCTATAAGGCTCGACTTGTCGCTAAGGGTTATCGACAAGTTCAAGGGGTTGACTACGATGAGACTTTCTCACCCGTAGCGAAGCTGAAGTCCGTCCGAATCATGTTAGCAATTGCCGCATTCTATGATTATGAGATATGGCAAATGGACGTCAAAACGGCATTCCTTAACGGCTTTCTTAAGGAAGAATTGTATATGATGCAGCCGGAAGGTTTTGTCGATCCTAAGAATGCTAACAAGGTATGCAAGCTCCAGCGCTCCATCTATGGACTGGTGCAAGCATCTCGGAGTTGGAACATTCGTTTTGATGAGATGATCAAAGCGTTTGGGTTTACACAGACTTATGGAGAAGCCTGTGTTTACAAGAAAGTGAGTGGGAGCTCTGTAGCATTTCTCTTATTATATGTGGATGACATACTATTGATGGGAAATGATATAGAATTCTTGGAAAGTATAAAGGCCTATTTGAATAAGTGTTTTTCAATGAAGGACCTTGGAGAAGCTGCTTATATATTAGGCATCAAGATCTATAGAGATAGATCAAGACGCCTCATTGGTCTTTCACAGAGTACGTACCTTGACAAGATATTGAAGAAGTTCAATATGGATCAGTCCAAGAAGGGGTTCTTGCCTGTATTGCAAGGTGTGCAATTGAGCACGGCTCAATGCCCGACCACGGCAGAAGATAGAGAAAAGATGAGTGTCATCCCCTATGCCTCGGCCATAGGGTCTATTATGTATGCCATGCTGTGTACCAGACCTGATGTAAACCTTGCCGTAAGTTTGGTAGGAAGGTACCAAAGTAATCCCGGCATGGAACACTGGACAGCGGTCAAGAATATCCTGAAGTACCTGAAGAGGACTAAGGATATGTTTCTCGTTTATGGAGGTGACGAAGAGCTCGTCGTAAAGGGTTACGTCGACGCTAGCTTCGACACAGATCTGGATGACTCGAAGTCACAAACCGGATACGTGTATATTTTGAATGGAGGAGCAGTAAGCTGGTGCAGTTGCAAGCAAAGCGTCGTGGCGGGATCTACATGTGAAGCGGAGTACATGGCAGCCTCAGAGGCAGCGCAAGAAGCAATCTGGATGAAGGAGTTCATTACCGACCTAGGGGTGATTCCCAATGCGTCGGGCCCGATGACTCTCTTCTGTGACAACACTGGAGCTATTGCCCTTGCCAAGGAGCCCAGGTTTCACAGGAAGACCAGGCATATCAAGCGTCGCTTCAACTCCATTCGTGAAAGTGTTCAAAATGGAGACATAGATATTTGTAAAGTACATACGGACCTGAATGTAGCAGATCCGTTGACTAAACCTCTCCCTAGAGCAAAACATGATCAACACCAGAACGCTATGGGTGTTCGATTCATCACAATGTAACTAGATTATTGACTCTAGTGCAAGTGGGAGACTGTTGGAAATATGCCCTAGAGGCAATAATAAATGGTTATTATTATATTTCTTTGTTCATGATAATTGTCTATTGTTCATGCTATAATTGTGTTATCCGGAAATCGTAATACATGTGTGAATACATAGACCACAACGTGTCCCTAGTAAGCCTCTAGTTGACTAGCTCGTTGATCAACAGATAGTCATGGTTTCCTGACTATGGACATTGGATGTCATTGATAACGGGATCACATCATTAGGAGAATGATGTGATGGACAAGACCCAATCCTAAGCATAGCATAAAAGATCGTGTAGTTCGTTTGCTAGAGCTTTTCCAATGTCAAGTATCTTTTCCTTAGACCATGAGATCGTGTAACTCCCGGATGCCGTAGGAGTGCTTTGGGTGTACCCAACGTCACAACGTAACTGGGTGACTATAAAGGTACACTACGGGTATCTTTGAAAGTGTCTGTTGGGTTGACACGGATCAAGACTGGGATTTGTCACTCCGTATGACGGAGAGGTATCTCTGGGCCCACTCGGTAGTGCATCATCATAATGAGCTCAATGTGACTAAGGAGTTAGCCACGGGATCATGCATTACGGTACGAGTAAAGTGACTTGCCGGTAACGAGATTGAACAAGGTATTGGGATACCGGCGATCGAATCTCAGGCAAGTAACGTACCGATTGACAAAGGGAATTGTATATGGGATTGATTGAATCCTCGACATCATGGTTCATCCGATGAGATCATCGTGGAACATGTAGGAGCCAACATGGGTATCCAGATCCCGCTGTTGGTTATTGACCGGAGAGGCGTCTTGGTCATGTCTGCATGTCTCCCGAACCCGTAGGGTGTACACACTTAAGGTTCGGTGACGCTAGGGTTGTAGAGATATTAGTATGCGGAAACCCGAAAGTTGTTCGGAGTCCCGGATGAGATCCCAGACGTCACGAGGAGTTCCGGAATGGTCCGGAGGTGAATAATTATATATAGGAAGTCCAGTTTCGGCCACCGGGAAAGTTTCGGGGGTTATCGGTATTGTACCGGGACCACCGGAAGGGTCCCGGGGGTCCAACGGGTGGGGCCACCTATCCCGGAGGGCCCCATGGGCTGAAGTGGGAAGGGAACCAGCCCTTAGTGGGCTGGGGCGCCCCCCTTGGGCCTCCCCCTGCGCCTAGGGTTGGAAACCCTAGGGGTGGGGGCGCCCCACTTGGCTTGGGGGGAAGCCACCCCCCTTCCCCCTTGGCCGCCGCCCCCCTTGGAGATCTGATCTCCCAGGGCCAGCGCCCCCCAGCCCCTGGCGCCTCCCTCTCCCCCTGCAACACCTCTCCCTCTCGCAGAAGCTTGGCGAAGCCCTGCCGAGATCCCGCTACTTCCGCCACCACGCTGTCGTGCTGCTGGATCTCCATCAACCTCTCCTTCCCCCTTGCTGGATCAAGAAGGAGGAGACGTCACTGCTCCGTACGTGTGTTGAACGCGGAGGTGCCGTCCGTTCGGCACTCGGTCATCGGTGATTTGGATCACGGCGAGTACGACTCCATCAAGCCCGTTCATTAGAACGCTTCCGCTCGCGATCTACAAGGGTATGTAGATGCACTCCTTTCCCCTCGTTGCCAGTATACTCCATAGATGGATCTTGGTGATGCGTAGGAAATTTTAAAATTCTGCTACGATCCCCAGCACTGATGCCCCCTCCGCCACCGCTTCCGCCCACCCTGCCGCACCACTACCGTCGCCGCTTCTCTACCCTGCCGCCGCCGCTGCTGTAGTGTCTTGCCGCCGCTCCCACCTCTACCCGCCGCCGCTGTCTCATCTCCCTGACGCAGCCGCGTGCACCGTCGCCGCCGCTGCCGCACCCTTCTACCGCCGTTGCCTCCCTCTCTCTCCATCAAAAAACCCTAACCCTAGCCGCAACCCATGGACTCCCCGGGCTCCTCCACTACTCGCTCGTCCAACCCGTTCGTCGGTACCGAGCCCTTTGCCTTCGCCATCCACGACCTCAACATTGAGGCCATCCGCCTCGACAGCTCCAGCTCCTCCTACTACGCGTGGAAGACCTACTTGAACCTTGTCTTTCGCGAGTACTACCTCACTGACCACATCGATGGCTCCATGGACGGCGAGTTGAGGCCACGCTCATCCAATGATTCTATCAAACCATCTCGAAGGACATCTTCCACACGCGTCGCCGAGGATGACGACACTTGCGCCGTGTGGACCAAGATCAATGCGCTTTTCACCTACACCTTCGCTCCGGTTGTAAAACCGGGTACGATCCGCACTGTACTTCAGTTGGTGGTCTCGCGCGCCTTGCCTGTGCATCAGTTGGATGTCTCCAACGCCTTCTTGCACGGTCATCTTGCCGAGCAGGTGTTCTGTCAGCAGCCTACTGGCTTCGTCGACGCTGACCATCCAGACTACGTGTGCTTGCTCTCCCGTTCTCTTTACGGGTTGAAGCAGGCCCCACGGGCTTGGTACCAGCGTATCGCCGCCTTTCTGTAGTCTCTAGGTTTTTGGTCCACTTGCTCCGATGCTTCATTCTTTGTGTATCATCAGGGCACTAACACTGCATATCTACTACTCTATGTCGACGACATCATCCTCACAGCATCCGCCCCCAAGCTCCTTTAGCGGATCACGGCTCGTCTTCGTGATGAGTTTTCCCTCAAGGATTTGGGGCCTCTGCATTACTTCCTCGGCATCGAGGTGGTCTGCTGAGCTGACGATTTGTTTCTACATCAGCAGAGGTATGCCCACGAGCTTCTGGAGCATGCCAGTATGCTCAACGCAAGCCAAGAGCCACTTCTGCCGACACGAAGTCCCAGGTCTCTACCCTAGAGGGGTCTCCCATGTCCGATGCGGCGTTCTATCGCTCCATTGCTGGTGCCTTGTAGTACCTGACGCTGACACGCCCGGACTTGGAGTATGCTATTCAGCAGGTGTTCCTCCACATGCACTCCCCGTGTGACTCTCATTGGGCCTTGGTGAAGCGTAACCTCCGTTATATACGCGGCACTATGTCCTCGCCTGCCTACTCTGATGCAGACTGGGCAGGCTGCCCCGACATCCATCACTCTACTTCAGGCTATTGTGTCTACCTTGGGCCCTCGCTGATCTCTTCGTCGTCCAAGCGAAATCCCACGGTCTCCTATCGAGCGCCGAAGCAGAGTATCGGGCCGTGGCTAATGCCGTTGCGGAATGCTCTTGGATTCGTCAGCTGCTCCAGGAGTTGCTTTATGATGTTCACAAGGCCACACTTGTCTACTTCGACAACGTCAGCTCGGTCTACCTCTCTGCCAACCCGGTGCATCATCGTCGTACGAAGCATATTGAGCTTGATATTCACTTCGTTCGTGAGCAGGTTGCACTTGGCCGTGTTCGGGTTCTCCATGTTCCGACGACGCAACAGTTTGCTGATGTGATGACTAAGGGATTGCCTACTCCCGTTTTTCAGGAGTTTCAGTCTAGTCTCTGCGTCTCCGGCGATACTTCGACTGCGGGGGGGGGGGGGTGTTGAATATATGTGTTGCATGTATATGTGTATATCTTGGCCCACCTCCTAGTCTTTGTATAGTTGAGGTTGAGGCCCAAATTGTACTCTTTATATACGTGCACCTGCACCCGATCAATACTATTGTGAGTTGCATTGCCAAACTTCTCTCTAACAGAAAGCATATACCTTATCTTCAGTGGTTAGCTCTTCCATTTCATTCGCCACAGCAATGCATTTCTTGATTGAAAACTCATCTACATAAGCCCTGGTTCTCTCTATTTCTGCAGCTTGCTCCTCAGCTTGCTTGGTCTTCATGGCAATATAGCTCTTCATCATCCCTACAACATCGGCTTTCTTGCGCTTCTTGGGCTCCTTTTCCACTCTCTTCCCCAACATACCTTGAAGCTCCATAGGATCTTTTCCAACCTCTTTTCTAGTTGCTGGGTGGAGATGCTTATCTCGTCGTCATCATCATCATCATCAACCACTCTCTCTGTAATATCTAGAAAGGTGCTCTCTCTCGGAAGGCTCATCGACATGATCAACTTGAGTAAGATGCTTAAGGTAATCACGATCTTCTGAGTGTTGATATGTCTCCAACGTATCTATAATTTTTTATTGTTCCCTGCTATTATATTATCTGTTTTGGATGTTTTATATGCATTATTATGCTATTTTATATTATTTTTGGGACTAATCTATTAACCTAGAGCCCAGTGCCAGTTCTTGTTTTTTCCTTGTTTTAGAGTTTCGCAGAAAAAGAATATCAAATGGAGTCCAAATGGAATGAAACTTTTGCGATTATTTTTCTTGGACCAGAAGACATCCAGAGGACTTGGAGTACACGTCAGGGAAGCCACGAGGCGGACACAAGGACGGAGGGCGCGCCGGGGGGGGGGGGGGGTAGGGCGGAGCCCCCACCCTTGTGGGCCTCTCATGACTCCACCGACCTATTTCTTCCACATATATATTCTCAAATATTCCAAAACCAATCAGGAGAGCCACGAAAACACTTTTCCACCGCCGCAACTTTCTGTACCCGTGAGATCCCATCTAGGGGCCTTTTCCGGTGTCCTGCTAGAGGGGGATTCGATCACGGAGGGCTTCTACATCAACACCATTGCCCTTACGATGAAGCGTGAGTAGTTTATCACAGACCTACTGGTCCATAACTAGTAGCTAGATGGCTTCTTCTCTCTCTTTGATTCTCAATACCATGTTCTCCTCGATGTTCTTGGAGATCTATCCAATGTAATACTCTTTTTGCAGTGTGTTTGCCGAGATCCGATGAATTATGGATTTATGATCAGCTTATCTATGAATATTATTTGAATCTCCTCTGAATTCTTATATGCATAATTTGATATCTTTACAAGTCTCTTCGAACTATTGATTTGGTTTGGCCAACTAGATTGGTTTTTCTTGCAATGGGAGAAGTGCTTAGCTTTGGGTTCAATCTTGCAGTGTCCTTTCCTAGTGATAGTAGGGGCAGCAAGGCATGTATTGTATTGTTGCCATCGAGGATGAAAATATGGGGTTTACATCATATTTCTTGAGTTTATTCCTCTACATCATGTCATCTTACTTAATGCGCTACTCTGTTCTTCATGAACTTAATACTCTAGATGCAGGTAGGAGTCGGTCGATGTGTGGAGTAATAGTAGTAGATGCAAGTAGGAGTCGGTCTACTTGATACAGACGTGATGCCTATATTCATGATCATTGCCTTAGATGTCATCATAACTTTGCACTTTTCTATCAATTGCTCGGTAGTAATTTGTTCATCCACCATAATATTTTCTATCTTGAGAGAAGCGTCTAGTGAACCTATGGCCCCCGGGTCTACTTTCCATCATATAAGTTTCCGATCTACAATTTTAGTTTCCTATTTACTTCCTTTGCAATCTTTTACTTTCCATTCCATAAACCAAAAATACCAAAAATATTACTTTACCGTTTATCCATCTCTATGAGATCTCACTTTGCAAATAATCGTGAAGGGATTGACAACCCCTTTATCGTGTTGGGTGCAAGTTGGTGTTTCTTTGTGCAGGTATTCGGTGACTTGTGTGTTGTCTCCTACTAGATTGATACATTGGTTCTCAAAACTAAGGGAAATACTTACTCTACTTTGCTGCATCACCCTTTCCTCTTCAATGGAAAAACCAACGCACTCGAGAAGTAGCAAGTGTTAGTATGATGAGAGTATCGAGGATTTATTTGTGGAATTGTCTCATTAATATTTGGAATAGTTTTGAGAGGAACGAAAAGTGTTTCAGGGTGACCGAAAGGGTTTCCGAGTTTATCAGGAAATACCGGGTATTACCAATAAATAATATATAGGTGGAAAATGTTTCTGAAGGAGTTTAATTAATAATAAAAGGCTCTACTAATTTTTAGTAGGCTTTATATTTAATTTAATATCAACGGGTCTTAAAAGACCAAGAGGTGTAAGGCAACTTGGGCCACAAGGGCCCAAGTGGAGGTGCCCCCCACCACACTTTCCTAAGGGGGGGGCAAATTGAACTAGGGGAGGAGTCCAACTCCTTCCCCCTTGGCCGGCTCCCCAAGGAGGGTCTTTCCCTCCTTGGTGGCAGCCCCTCCTATTCCCTCTAATCTATATATACTAGAGGATTTTGTCCTTTGGGACACACAAGTTTTGGAGCTCCTGTAGTTCCTCTAGTTCTAGTTGATCCTAGTTGATCAAGTAGAGCTTGACGTAGATCCTCTGATCCTCATAATTAGAAGCCCAGTGTGGTTCTAATCTAAACTACACCCTCTAATTCTACGGCGACGATTAGCTCTAGACGATGAAGCGCCGTCGATCGTGAAGACGGTACGCTTGCAACCAAGTAGAGAGGCCGTGATTTCGGTCTTCTCTTCGAGGGATCGTTCTTGGGCGGTTCGCAGGATCGTTCATCTACGGTACAAGGGACTCCAAGTACAATCTACACCAACTCGTCTACTTCCGCTGCACTCCAGAGTCGGTAATGATCGTTGATCCAAACCTTATATGCATCTTCATATTGTTCCTCGGTGATCGTAGAGCGGTTTTTTTTGTTTTCTACTATGTTTCCCAACACTACCATGATTTTTTATGTGGACGGCCCAAAGAATGTCATGCAGGTGCGCCTCCGACCCGCCCAGGACAAAAAGCCCATTCTCTATCTTGAATTTTTGTCATAGAAGTAGGAGCCCACCATATCTATGGTGATATGTGTTTTTGTCACAATTATCTTCATAGAAGTGTCACATCCATGACATAAAAAGTTTTCATTCGGGCCATAATGTCACGGAAGTGTCTTTTTTTAGTGTTGGGCTTCTTTCATCTCTTGCCTTCTCCTTTGACTTGTTCTTTTATGTGGTCTTTGTCCCTTGACTTGTCGACCATGAAGCCTCCACTGGTGCAGAGACCTGCTATACAAACAGTTTTTACCCCTTTCCGCGATGGAGTTTTAAACTGTCGCCTGGTGAGTGTGTGCGATAGGGGGGTCCTTCCCACACGACCCAGAAACCGTCGGGGATAGGCCCTCAGGCCACACAGGCGGGGGCAAAATGAGCTCGTGTGCGATCGAGCGAGGCACCGAAGCCCAATCGTTTCCGTTCATATGTACATCCCACACAGTGAATCCCAGGAAAACGTTTTCGTTCATATGTATATCACACACAGTTTTTTTTGTGTGGAAACGTTTGTGCAAGGTGGCCTAACACGAATAGTTCTCTGCCGGAAGCCGTGTGTGATTGTTAGTTGTTCCAACACGCCTACTTTCTAGAAACCGTGTGGGTTGTTTGAGTTCATCGCCCACGGTGTTGTCTGAGTAACCGTTTGCAATTGAAAACCCCAATAAGTAGGGTAATTAGCCTATTATTGATAATACATGTAGTAATCAAATTGACATTTCTTATAAAACAGACCAGATATTTCATATCCGTATAACGGCAACTAGGGTTTCATAATCGACTTACATCAGATAGCTTCAGCACTCAGTTACACCAAAGAGGGATATAGCTAGCTACACCATTACACAACAGCACCAAGTTTTAGATGCAACATCAAAAACCTTTGGAAAAGTAGCATCATACACGGTAAATAGACAGATGAATCTCATCTGGGAAACTATAGAAGCGGAAGGCGAATATTGAGCCTTCAGTGATGTTCAACGTCCTTGCAACTTTAGGCCAGTGGCTATGGATAATGGCCCGCCCAACCTTCGTCCTCTTCAGGAAGACTTCAATATTGTACCGTGGGTGTTGAATGAATACCTTCCTCGCCTCTTGACCATGCAGGTGGTTTGACAGGTAATCATCGCTGAACTGCTTTGAAAAGTACTGAAAACAAAGATATGCATAAGTCGTTGTTATAAATTTTGAAATGGCGCAAGGGGTAAAAACAAGGTAAAAGAGTTAGTGCCATCCTATAGTTGACTGATGTCTTCTTCATTGTGCAAACAAAGATCTTGCTGTTATTCGTCGCAAGTTTTTTCATCCTCACAATCTTTCTGAGTTTCTTGACTTGATTGATATGCATGGACATCTCATTTCCCCATATGCAAAATGGGTCGAACAATGGGTCTAAGCCTCTGACAGCAGGACCTACATGTGCAAGAACAAATTGTAAGAAACCTAAATATTAGAATGATTCCTGCAACTGCGCAATAATGTGCTACTAGCGAAAGTACCATGCATGAGCAAACCTCGATGGTAAACCGCAGTGTCTCTCATTGTTTCCCTGCAATATATATATGTATATATATATAAAAAGTAAGATCTTGATCAGGTTAACTGAGAGTTGCCATACTATCAGTAGAATATGTATTGAGTACAACCAAATTCGATTTATTTCTCGCATGCATAACAATACAAAATTGTACCCACAACAAATGAAAATCAAATTGCAGAATTGAACCAAATAGTTAAATGGACAGCAGACCAAATGAACCAAAACATGGTGTCAATTCATGGCACCAACATGATGTCGTAAAAAATTTGGCCGAATTGGGACAAGTTTTGGCATAAGCTTCTTGCAAATTGTAGCTTCTCTGAAGAAGGCGTGTGCTTTTGAGAAGGAACGTGTCACCATTGTGTGCAAAACGACATACGCTGCCCCCCTATTAATTTTTTACAAAGCAAACATTGAACTATATGAGTGTCATGTTTAAATTTGGAATTATTCCAGGTTTGTTTGGCCCTTTTTATGCATTAATTGAGTTTCTGGCCATTTAATGTGAATAATTCAAATTTGAACTACAAGCACATGCTCCAGTGCACCAAGGTTGGTTGAAAAATCACATATGTGTCCTCGGGTGAATTTCTAGGTCCCATGCAAGAAATGGGAATGAAACTCAAATATCTAGGTGTCATGGCTCGGCCGATAAATTGAGAAACTTGGTTTTTTAAATTCCTGTAAATTCAAAAATTGCTTGAAAATCATGAAACTTGGCATGATGTCATTTCATGGCACCAACATGCTGTGCTAAAAAAATTGGCCGAATTTGGACAACTTTTGGTATAAGTTTCTTCCAAACCGGAGCTTCTCTCAAGAAGACTCGTGGTTCCCGAGGGGGAACGTGTCACCTTTGTGTGTGAAACGATATACGCTACCTCCCCCCCTTGATTTTTTATAGAGGCAACATAGAACTATATGAGTGCCGTGTTAAAATTTGGAATTATTCTGGGTTTGTTTGGCCTTTATTATACATTAATTGAATTTCTGGGCATTTAATGTGCATAATGCAAATTTGAATTACAAGCACATGCTCCAGTGCACCAAAGTTGGTTGAAAAATCACATGTGTGCTTGGGTGAATTTCTAGGTTCCATGCAAGAAATGGGAATCTCTACTACCTTAAAAAACATGGCGTTCCGTTTCCTGTCTTGCGTCGTCCTTTCATTGAGCCATCCCGCACCCGCGAGGCCGCGATTGGTTTTTCTTCACGTCCTTCCCCACGGTTTTCCATGGAAACCCCTCCTCAGAAAAACCCCACATCCGATTGATTCCCTGCCCTGTCCCACTTGAGATCCCGCCGCCGCCACCTTCTCCTGCATCTCGCGCTCCCCATCCATGACCTCCAGCCAGCGACGCCCCAAGTTCACGGTGGGCGCGGCCCAGGGATTCATCGTTGCGGCCCATGGCGTCGAGGAGGGGTGGGCGAGAGGTCGTGCCCTCCCATCTCCCGGGGCTACCACCGCCGTGCTCGTCTTGCAAGCCGACGTGGTGTTGATTGAGCCATTGCCCATGCCCTGTTCTTCTCCCTCTCCCTCCGAGTTCATGCTCCCCTACATCTTCCCCCGATTCTTGAGGTCAATCATGATGGACTCCCAATTTTTGAACATATATGTTGCTTGTTGTGCTGCAACCTACGGGTCGTTGAGGTCGGGTGTGGCAACTCGCGATGCGGTGCGGTAGGGCACCAGTGCCGACAACGTCACCTGTATGCACGACCAAGCTCCAAGGTCACCGTTGGAGTAGGTATAGCGGATGCCATTTGAATATTTGAGAACCCTTTCCAGCAAGTGACAACTCGATAACAAGCATGGCTGAGAAGCGGTGGTTTCACATGATCCGTTCATTTCTTCCTACTATTCTTTAGCTCATTTGTCTATTTGGCAAAGATAGGTCTTTTCTACATTGTCTTGCTTTAGTTTTGTATAATCGCCACTTCCATACTTCCTTGTAGTGTTAGCATATGACCAACAATTTACAGGGAGTAGCTCATTTCCTATTGCCTTATCCATTGCAGATCCATTTTTACCTGCTTTACTGACTTGACTTGATTGGGCCATCATCACAAGCATGTGCACAGCTAGACCTTGATGCCAAAGCCATAAGGACCTGCTGCTACTTGATAATTTGCTCCATAGTTTCTACCTTCTTCTACTATAAGCAATGCAACTTCCATTGGTTCTTGAGATTATGTTTGTTTGTGGAAGAGTGAGAGCTTGCTTTCAGGTTGCATTCTCACTTTGTCGGAGGGATTGACCACAGGTAGCCCCATCAGCGCCCCTTAGCATTTCAAGACATCAGGGCTAGCAAAGCCCTTCGCGCCTTCCGGACAAACGGCCGGCTCCATGGGCCGACTGGCCCAGGAGGCCGGCTCCCAAAAGACGGCACACTCTTAGAAGGCGGCCTCAGGGGGCCGGCTCCTAGCAGACGACCCCTCTTCCCCTTGGAGTCTGCACCCATTCATTACGATGAGACGGAGCGTGGCTACAGGGCCACCCCCTCCCCGGATCATGGAGAAGCGTGGCAATAGTGTGGGATGACCAAGCGGTCACCTGCCCGTCCGGCGCGGCACTGTAGCCGCTCGTGACATGGCCCTCGTCAGCAAGGGCCATGCTCCCATGGCGGGCGGTCGGTACGGCCTGCAGGCGGCGGGCCCTACGTGTCCGCGAGCAACCAGAAGGCGGCGCTCCCCCAGAAGGCGGCCTCAGGGGCGGGCTAGCCTCCAGCAGCCGGCCTTTCCCACCTCTCGGAGTCCACGCGCCATTACATCGACAAGACGGAGCGTGGCTACAGTGAGCGCACACCAGGCGGCGGGACTGTAGCCATGCGACTCCCGACAAGGCTTCCATCATCAAGGGCGAGGCTACAGCAAAAGGCCATAAGCATGGCCCACAGGCAACGGGCCCTACCTATCGGCCGGATTCTCGGCAGCCGGCGGGACCCACTAGGCGGTGGGCCCCAACAGCCGGTGCAGAACCCGGCGCCCATAGACACTGACGTCCGGGTCCTACACCCGACCGTATTACCATTGTACCCCTGGGGGGTAGGCCTATATAAACCCCCCAGGCTCACCCATGCAAAGGGCTCAGCACCCTCGCCATTTACACACACATAGCTAGGAGAAGCAAAGGATCTAGCCATGCACTTCTTCTTCCTCTAGCAATACAGCTCAAGGAGCAAGCTTGTAGCTACGATCAAATCATAGTCATCATGCGGAGACCCCGCAGAGCAGGATTAGGGGTGTTATCTCCTCGGAGAGCCCCGAACCTAGGTAAGACTCGTGTGCGTTCCAGATCTCGCCTATTCCCACTGCCAGGGCCCGCGATGTACTCCTGTCCCCATCCATGATAAGCCACCCCCTGGCATCTGTCGCAAGAATACCCCAACAATTGGCGCCCACCATGGGGTGCTACCTCTTGAGCATGCGTTGGTTTTCCCTTGAAGTGGAAAGGGTGATGCAGCAAAGTAGCGTAAGTATTTCCCTCAGTTTTTGAGAACCAAGGTATCAATCCAGTAGGAGAAAACACACAAGTCACCTAGTACCTGCACAAACAATCAAGAACCTTGCAACCAATGCGATAAAGGGTTGTCAATCCCTTCACGGCCACTCACAAAAGTGAGATCTAATAGAGATAGTAAAATAAATATTTTTGGCATTTTTGTTGTATAGATTGGAAAGTAAAGATTGCAAAACAGTAAACGAGATGCGATGTAAATAAAAGATATGCAATATAATAAGAAAGAGACCCGGGGGCCATAGGTTTTACTAGTGGCTTCTCTCAAGATAGCATGTATTGAGGTGGGTGAACAAATTACTGCCGAGCAATTGATAGAAAAGCGCATAGTTATGGCAATGATCATGAATATAGGCATCATGTCCGTGTCAAGTAGACCGAAACGATTCTGCATCTACTACTATTACTCCACACATCGATCACAATCCAGCATGCATCTAGAGTATTAAGTTCATAAGAACAGAGTAATGCATTAAGCAATGTGACATGATGTAGAGGGATAAAATCAAGCAATATGATATAAACCCCATCTTTTTATCCTCGATGACAACAATACAATACGTGCCTTCCTGCCCCTACTGTCACTGGGAAAGGACACCACAAGATTGAACCCAAAGCTAAGCACTTCTACCATTGCAAGAAAGATCAATCTAGTAGGCCAAACTAAACCAATAATTCGAAGAGACTTGCAAAGATATCAAATCATGCATATAAGAATTCAGAGAAGAACCAAATAATATTCATAGATAATCTTGTTCATAAATCCACAATTCATCAGATCTCGGCAAACACACCGCAAAAGAGTATTACATCGAATAGATCTCCAAGAACATCGAGGAGAACTTTGTATTGAGAATCAAAGAGAGAAGAAGCCATCTAGCTAATAACTATGGACCCGAAGGTCTGTGGTAAACTACTCACGCTTCATCGGAGATGCTATGGTGTTGATGTAGAAGCCCTCCGTGATCAATTCCCCCTCCGGCAGATCGCCGAAAAAGGCCCCAAGATGGGATCTCACGGGTACAGTAGGTTGCAACGGTGGAAAAGTGGTTTTGTGGCTCTCCCTGATGTTTCTAGGGTATAAGAGTATATATAGGCGAAAGAAGTACGTCGGTGGAGCTACGAGGGGCCCACGAGGGTGGGGGGCGCGCCTACCCCCTGGGCGCCCCCTCTTGCCTCTTGGCCGCCTCGTGGCGTTCTAGATTTCGACTCCAAGTCTTCTGGATTGCTTTCGGTCCAAGGAGGATCATCGCGAAGGTTTCATTCCGTTTGGACTCCATTTGGTATTCCTTTTCTGTGAAACTCTAAAATAGGCAAAAAAACAGAAACTCGCACTGGGCCTCCGGTTAATAGGTTAGTCCCAAAAATAATATAAAAGAGCATATTAAAGCCCATTAAACATCCAAAACAGATAATATAATAGCATGGAACAATAAAAAAATTATAGATACGTTGGAGACGTATCAAGCATCCCCAAGCTTAATTCCCGCTCGTCCTCGAGTAGGTAAATGATAAAAACAGAATTTTTGATGTGGAATGCTAACTAACATATTTATCAATTTTATTTTCTTTATTGTGGTACGAATGTTCAGATCCGAAAGATTCAAGACAAAACTTTAATATTTACATAAAAACAATAATACTTCAAGCATACTAACAAAGCAATCATGTCTTCTCAAAATAACATGGCCAAAGAAAGCTATCCCTACAAAATCATATAGTCTGGCTATGCTCTATCTTCATCACACAAAATATTTAAATCATGCACAACCCCGATGACAAGCCAAGCAATTGTTTCATACTTTTGATGTTCTCAAACTTTTTCAATCTTCACGCAATACATGAGCGTGAGCCATGGACATAGCACTATAGGTGGAATAGAATGGTGGTTGTGGAGAAGACAAAAAGGAGGAAGATAGTCTCACATCAACTAGGCGTATCAACGGGCTATGGAGATGCCCATCAATAGATATCAATGTGAGTGAGTAGGGATTGCCATGCAATGGATGCACTAGAGCTATAAATTTATGAAAGCTCAAAAAGAAACTAAGTGGGTGTGCATCCAACTCGCTTGCTCACGAAGACCTAGGGCAATTTGAGGAAGCCCATCATTGGAATATACAAGCCAAGTTCTATAATGAAAAATTCCCACTAGTATATGAAAGTGACAACATAGGAGACTCTCTATCATGACGATCATGGTGCTACTTTGAAGCACAAGTGTGGTAAAAGGATAGTAGCATTGCCCCTTCTCTTTTTTTCTCTCATTTTTTTATTTTTTTATTTTTTTATTTGGGCCTTTTCTCTTTTTTATGGCCTCTTTTATTTCTTTTTTTATTTTTCGTCCGGAGTCTCATCCCGACTTGTGGGGGAATCATAGTCTCCATCATCCTTTCCTCACGGGGACAATGCTCTAATAATGATAATCATCACACTTCTATTTACTTACAACTCAATAATTACAACTTGATACTTAGAACAAAATATGACTCTATGTGAATGCCTCCAGCGGTGTACCGGGATGTGCAGTGAATCAAGATTGACATGTATGAAAGAATTATGAAGGTGGCTTTGCCACAAATACGATGTCAACTACATGATCATGCAAGGCAATATGACAATGATGGAGCATGTCATAATAAACGGATGGTGGAAAGTTGCATGGGAATATATCTTGGAATGGATATGGAAATGCCATAATAGGTAGGTATGGTGGCTGTTTTGAGGAAGGTAAATGGTGGGTTTGTGGTACCGGCGAAAGTTGCGCGGTACTAGAGTGGCTAGCAATGGTGGAAGGGTGAGAGTGTGTATAATCCATGAACTCAACATTAGTCATAAAGAACTCACATACTTATTGCAAAAGTCTATAAGTCATCGAAAAAAGTACTATGCACATGCTCCTAGGAAAAGACCATCGCTCGTCCCCGACCGCCACTCATAAGGAAGACAATCAAAAAATAAATCATGCTCCGACTTCATCACATAACGGTTCACCATACGTGCATGCTATGTGAATCACAAACTTTAACACAAGTATCTCTCAAATTCACAACTACTCTACTAGCATGACTCTAATATCACCATCTTCATATCTCAAAACAATCATAAAGAATCAAACTTCTCATAGTATTCAACGCACTTTATATGAAAGTTTTTATTGTACCCATCTTGGATGCCCATCATATTAGGATTAGTTTTATAGCCAAAGCAAATTACCATGATGTTCTAGAAGACTCTCAAAATAATATAAGTGAAGCATGAGAGATCAATAATTTCTATAAAATAAAACCACCACCGTGCTCTAAAAAGATATAAGTGAAGCACTAGAGCAAAATTATCTAGCTCAAAAGATATAAGTGAAGCACATAGAGTATTCTAATAAATTCCGATTCATGCGTGCCTCTCCCAAAAGGTGTGTACAGCAAGGATGATTGTGGTAAACTAAAAAGCAAAGACTCAAATCATACAAGAAGCTCCAAGCAAAACACATATCATGTAGTGAATAAAAATATAGCCTCAAGTAAAGTTACCGATAGACGAAGAAGAAAGAGGGGATGCCTTCCGGGGCATCCCCAAGCTTAGGCTTTTTGGTTGTCCTTGAATTTTACCTTGGGGTGCCTTGGGAATCCCCAATCTTAGGCTCTTGCCACTCCTTATTCCAAAATCCATCAAATCTTTACCCAAAAGCTTGAAAACTTGACAACATAAAACTCGACAGAAAACCTCATGAGCTCCGTTAGTATAAGAAAATAAACCACCACTTTAAGGTACTGTAATGAACTCATTCTTTATTTATATTGGTGTTAAAACTCCTGTATACCAACTTCTTTATGGTTCATACCCCCCGATACTACTCATAGATTCATCAAAATAAGCAAACAACACACGAAAAACAGAATCTGTCAAAAACAGAACAGTCTGTAGCAATCTGTAATGTTCGAATACTTCTGGAACTCCAAAACTTCTACCAAATTAGGACGACCAGGGTAATTTGTATATTAATCTTCTGCAAAAAGAATCAGGGAAAACATCTTTTCTGTGATTTATGAAAATTATTTTTGTGAGCACAAAGTTTCTGTTTTTTTCAGCAAGATCAAACAACTATCATCCAAGAAGATCCTAAAGGTTCTACTTGGCACAAACACTAATTAAAACACAAAAAACACAATCATAACAGTTGCATGATGAATTATTTATTAATAAACAGTAGCAAAAAGAAAAGAACAAAAAAAATTGGGTTGCCTCCCAACAAGCGCTATCGTTTAACGCCCTAGCTAGGCATAAAAGCAAGAATAGATCTAGGTATTGCCATATTTAGTATGCAATCCATAAGTGGCTTTCATAATAGATTCACAAGGCAATTTAATTTTCTTCCTAGGAAAGTGTTCCATGCCTTTTCTTAACGGAAATTGGAACCTAATATTTCCTTCTTTCATGTCAATAATTGCACCAATCGTTCTAAGGAAAGGTCTACCAAGAATAATAGGACATGTAGAATTGCAATCTATATCAAGAACAATGAAATCTATGGGCACATAATTCCTATTTGCAACAATAAGAACATCATTAATCCATCCCATAGGTTTCTTAATGGTGGAATCCGCAAGATGCAAGTTTAAAGAACAATCATCAAATTCATGGAAACCTAGCACATCACACAAAGTTTTTGGAATCGTGGAAACACTAGCACCCAAATCACATAAAGCATAGAATTCATAATCTTTAATCTTAATTTTAATAGTAGGTTCCCACTCATCATAAAGTTTCCTAGGGATAGAAACTTCTAGTTCAAGCTTTTCTTCATAGGATTGCATTAAAGCATCAACGATATGTTTAGTAAAAGCTTTATTTTGATTATAAGCATGAGGAGAATTTAACACGGATTGTAACAAGGAAATACAATATATCAAAGAGCAATTATCATAATCAAATTCCTTGAAATCCAAAATAGTGAGTTCATTGCTATGTAAAGTTTTGACCTCTTCAATCCCACATTTATTAATTTTTTGCATCAAGGTCTAAAAAATCCGAATCATTGGGACGCCTTTTAACTAAAGTTGACTCATCTCCAGTCCCATATTTATCAAGATTCATATTGGAAAACAAAGATTTAGTAGGAGTCACATCAATCACTTTTAGATCTTCATCATTATTATCATGAAAACTAGAAGAACACGCTTTCACAAAGCAATCTTTTTTAGCACGCATCCTAGCGGTTCTTTCTTTGCACTCATCAATGGAAATTCTCATGGCTTTGAGAGACTCATTGATGTCATGCTTAGGTGGAATAGATCTTAGTTTCAAAGAATCAACATCAAGAGAAATTCTATCCACGTTCCTAGCCAACTCATCAATCTTAAGCAATTTTTCCTCAAGCAAAGAATTTAAATTCTTTTGCGAATTCATAAATTCTTTAACACTAGTCTCAAAATTAGAGGGCATCTTATTAAAATTTCCATAAGAGTTGTTGTAGGAATTACCATAATTATTAGAGGAATTACTAGGAAACGACCTAGAATTAAAGTTTCCTCTATACGCGTTGTTACGAAAATTGTTCCTACCAACAAAATTCACATCCATAGATTCATTATTATTCTCAATTAAAGTGGACAAAGGCATATCATTAGGATCAGAAGAAACACTTTTATTAGCAAACAACTTCATAAGTTCATCCATCTTTCCACTCAAAACATTAATCTCTTCAATAGCATGAACTTTTTTACTAGTGGATCTTTCGGTGTGCCATTGAGAATAATTAACCATAATATTGTCTAGGAGTTTAGTAGCTTCTCCTAAAGTGATTTCCATAAAAGTGCCTCCCACGGCCGAATCTAAAAGATTTCTAGAAGCAAAATTCAATCTGACATAAATTTTTTGTATAATCATCCACAAATTCAAACCATGTGTAGGGCAATTACGTATCATTAATTTCATCCTCTCCCAAGCTTGTGCAAAATGCTCATGATCAAGTTGCTTAAAATTCATAATATCATTCCTAAGAGAGATGATCTTAGCGGGAGGAAAATACTTAGAGATAAAAGCATCTTTGCACTTATTCCATGAATCAATACTATTTTTAGGGAAAGAAGAGAACCAAGTTTTAGCACGATCTCTAAGGGAAAACGGAAATAGCTTCAATTTAACAATATTATTATCCACATCTTTCTTCTTTTGCATATCACACAAATCAACAAAGTTGTTTAGATGGGTAGCGGCATCTTCGCTAGGAAGGCCAGAAAATTGATATTTCATAACAAGATTCAACAAAGCGGTATTAATTTTACAAGATTCAGCATCGGTACTAGGAGCAATCGGAGTGCTAATAAAATCATTGTTGTTGATATTGGAAAATTCACACAATTTAGTATTATCTTGAGCCATCGTGACAAACAATAAATCCAACACACAATAACACAAGAAGCAAGCGAAAAGAGATGAACGGAAGAGGGGCGAAGAAAAGGCAAAGGTTTTCGAAAATCGTTGCCTTTGCCTTTTCGAACACAGTGCGGATGCTATCCATAGATTTGCCAGTGCGGACGAGCAGCGGGCCGGTCGCGGACAGAACCCGAGCCGCGGCCCGTGAGCACCAGCATCGCTCTGGCAGTCAAAGCCTGGCGAGCGGCGTCGTTCGTGCCAAATCCAAAGACGGGGCTGGGACCCCCGCAGGCAGCACGGGGCCCCTCAGGGGCATCGCTGTGCCCCCTACAGGCGGCGCAGCGACCTCCAAGACGCCCACCCCGGCGCCCACAATGCGCTCTTCCCATGGTGTGCGCGACGAGCAGCGTCACCACGCTGGTGACCCTGGACACCGCCGTGGGAAGAGCCCTGTGCATCATCCTCGGGATGAAGGAGTCCAGCATGCCCGCCGAAGTGCTGGCGAAAATGGCACGCAGCCGCTGGGCCGTGATAGAGCTCCTTCTAAGGTGGTTAGAAGTCGAAGCACGCTGCGGTCGACGCAGCTGTCGCCACCACCCACGCCAGCAGAGGCTTTGGCGCGCGCACAGCTGCTCCTCGACTTCCCTCCTGCTGCGGAGAAGCTCGACGAGTGGAGAGCCACCATCCGGAGCCTCGTCGCTGTCGCCAATAAAGATGATCCGCGACCGGCGGGGCCCTCGGGCCGGCACTCCGTCGAGCCACCACATGTAAGCGGTGGGAGAATCGGGGGAGCTGCAGCCACAGTACACTCTCCTCCCCCGCGCCAGTTGCCGCCGGTGCCGGTCCGTCGTGACGACGCATGTGATAACATTTCCATAGCGTCGTCCGACCCACGGACCCACCGCGGCCAGCGCCAAGTTCTTCGAGAACGAGCCCATGAAGACACTCGAACCACTATCGAGCGCCGGCAAGATACACGCCACCAGTCGAATAAGCGGGCGGGACCCGCTATGGACCACCCGGCATCGGGGGGCTCCGGCGGCCTACCTTATGAGGTAGGTTGCCCAGCCTTTACCCGTGAGGTGCGGCAGTTCAAGTGGCCGTCCAACCCCACGTTCAAGCCCGATGTCGGCGAGAAGTACAACAGCAAGACCCATCCTTCAGAGTTCCTCAGCATCTAGACCATCGCGATACAAGCTGCCGGAGCTCGTGACGACAAGGTGCTTGCCAATTACTTCCCGTTGGCACTGAAGCCCAACGTCATGTCTTGGTTGATGCACTTGCCGGCGGATTCCATTTCCTCTTGGTCGGATCTGTGCCACGAGTTCGTTGGTGCCTTCACAGGAGGCCACCAAGCTCATGGCCAGGCCAGTGATTTGCATATCATCCCCCAGAAGTACATCCAGAGGTTCAGCCGGGTGCGGTACAACATCCCCGTTGTTCATCCCGCCGCCGGGATTAGCGCATTCCATCATAACGTGCGCAACCGCAAGATGCACGAAGAGCTGGCAATGAACAAGGTTAAGGATGTGGCCGAACTTTATGTTCTGGCCGATAGGTGCGCCCGGGCTGAAGAGGGAAGGAAGTACCCCGGCGAGGACACCGGCGTGGAAACTGGCTCTACTGATGAAGACACCGCCGCCCCGACGAAGAAGGGCCGGCGTCGCAACAGGAAACGCAAGGGCAAGACCGTGCTTGCCGTCGAGGGATCCGACAGCACCGGCGCCGCCAAAAAGGCCAAGGCGGATGGCCCCGGTAAGGAAATTGCTGGGTGCGCCGCTTGCCGGGCCTTGGTGGCTGCCGACAAGCCGGGGGGCTCCGACAAGTAGTATTGCAAGATCCATCGCACCAAGGGCCACGACCTCCAGAGCTGCCGGCAAGTCGAGCTGCTTGCTGAGAAGAAAAAAGCTGAGTATGAGAGGCGGGACAAGGAGAAGGGCCAGGATGGTGCCGAGGGATCCGGCAAGAAGCGTGGCGGCCAAGGAGGTCGCTGTGGCAAGGATAACCAGCAAGAGAGGCCCGCCCGAGGCCGCGACAAGAAGCAAGAAGACGAAGATCATGACGAGGACGAAGAGTCGGGCGAACAAGAGTTTCAGAAGGCTACAGAGGCCATGTGCGTTGATGGAGGCGCCTCGCTGCATACTTCTCACCGCCAGCTCAAACAGTGGGCGCGTGAGATCACAGCAGCGGAGCCCTCGTTCAACGCTCAGAAGTCGCTGAAGTGGTCCAGCACCCCCCTCATCTTTGACGCCGAGGACCACCCTGACCGCACAACTGCGGTCGGGTGTTTGCCGTTATTGGTCGCACAAACGATACGCAACCTCAAGGTGAACAAGATGCCGGTCGACGGCGGGGCTGGTCTGAACTTGATCTCGCCCGTTGTGATCAAAAGGCTGCAAATTCCTGATGGAGACCTCGAGGAAACGGGCACGTTTCAAGGGGTCAACCCGGGAAGGAGCCAACCGAAGGGGAAGGTCACATTGCCTGTGACGTTTGGAGGCGAGTTGAATTATAGGACGGAGAGGATTGTCTTTGATCTAGCCGAGATCCCCTTGCCCTACAACGGGATCATCGGCCGCCCGGCACTAGCCAAGTTCATGGCAGCGTCGCACTACGCCTACAACACGCTGAAGATGCCTGGGCCGATGAACATCATCACCGTCCCCTCCGACAAGAAGGACGCGCTGATTTGCGCCGACCTACTCTAGCAGGAAGCAGTTGCAGCAGCTGTCGCCAAGGCACTTGCTCCTGCCGCTGAAGTCTTGGGAGGGAAGAAGACCGGTAAGACCTCTCGCACCCACTCCGGCAAGCACACCTCTTCAGAGTGTTTGTGCTACCGTCGAGGACGTGCCAGAGAGCTCGACCGGCAAGAGCAAGGAATCCAGAGCTGCGCCACCAGAGACCAAGAAGGTGTCCGTCAGGGAGGATGGTACGGGAGGGGCTTTCACCATAAGCTCCACCCTTGACAGCAAATAGGAAAGCGCGCTCGTCATTTTCCTGCGGGCGAATGTCGATGTGTTTGCGTGGCAAGCATCTGACATCCCCGGCGTTCCCAGGGAAGTGATTGAGCACCATCTTGCTGTGTGTCCCCATGCGCGACCCATCAAGCAGAAGGTCAGGAAGCAAACTTCGGAACGGTAGGAATTCATCACAGAGGAGATCAGAAAGTTGGAAGCAGCAGGCTTGGTGAGGGGGGGGGTGCCCCATCCGATGTGGTTGGCCAATCCGGTGGTGGTGCGCAAGGCAAACGGGAAGTGGAGGCTGTGTATTGACTACACAGATATCAATAAGGCTTGTCCTAAGGACCCCTTCCCGTTGTCGTGCATCGACCAGATTGTTGACTCCACGGCCGGGTGTGATCTGTTATCATTCCTCGACGCCTACTCGGGCTACCACCAGATCTTCATGACAAGAGAAGACAAAGAGAAGACCGCATTCATCACCCCATGTGGTACGTATTGCTTTTTATGGATGCCTTTCGGGTTGAAGAGTGCTGGTTCAACATTTGCATGGGCAGTCCAAATTGGTTTTGAACCCTAGCTACATAGAAATATGGAAGCCTATATGGATGACATAGTGGTCAAAACCAAGGACAGGGCAACTCTTGTACAAGACTTAGAAGAGACGCTTGCCAACCTGCACAAGATCAACCTCAAGCTGAACCCTGAGAAGTGTGTCTTTGGTGTTCCGTCCGACAAACTTCTCGGGTTCTTTGTGTCGCAGCATGGGATCGAGGCAAACCCAGACAAGATCAAGGCTATCGAGCAGATTGAGACGCCCAAGCAGATCAAGGATGTGCATCGGCTCACTGGCTGCGTTGCCGCCATGAGCCGATTCATCTCCAAGTCTTCCGAGCGCGCCCTTCCCTTTTTCAAGATCTTGAAGAAGGCGGGCCCAATGGAGTGGACCCCAGAGGCTGAGGCAGCGTTGCAAGACCTGAAGAGATACCTTTCCTCTACGCCGATACTAGTTGCACCTAAACCACAAGAGCCTTTGCTGCTGTATCTGGCGGCGACTGATCAAGTGGCCAGCGCCGTGCTAGTGGCGCAGAGGGAGGTTGACGAAGAGGCAGTGGCAATAGCAGGACCGGCAAATAGCAAGTCAGAGACTCCCCCAGCAGGGCCTGGTGCCGGCAAGGCAAGGCTCCCGGCAGAGTCTGACGTCATCAGGACAGAGCCCGCGCAGTCAAGTGGAGTGGTGCAGAAGAAAAAGGTGATGCAGCACCCGGTTTACTTTGTCAGCTCCCTCTTGCAGGGGGCTAGGTCAAGATACTCCGGTGTGCAGAAATTGCTCTTCGGCCTCCTTATGGCCTCGAGGAAGCTGTGTCATTACTTCCAAGCCCACGAGATCACTGTCGTCACCCGCCTCCAGTTGCAACGGATACTGCACAACCCAGACGCAACTGGAAGGATTGTGGAGTGGGCCTTGGAGTTATCAAGCTTTGGGTTGAAGTTTGAAAGTACTTCAACCATCCAGAGTAGAGTCCTGGCAGAGTTCATTGCAGAATGGACCTCAACGCCTGATGAAGAGATGCAGGAGACCACTCTCCTCGGCAAGGAAATAGCTCGCGACTGGATTATGTACTTTGATGGAGCTTTCTCGTTGCAAGGCGTCGGTGCTGGTGTGCTGCTCGTCGCACCCACCGGAGAGCACCTCAAGTATGTAATCCAGATGCACTTTCCTAGGGAGATGTCCACCAACAACACTGCTGAGTACGAGGGGTTGCTTGCCGGTGTCAGGATCGCGGCAGACCTCGGAGTTAAAAAGCTCATCGTCAGGGGTGATTCGCAGCTTGTCATCAGACAAGTCAACAAAGATTATCGGAGCCTGTTGATGGAGGCCTACATAGATGAGGTGAGGAAGCTAGAGGAGTGCTTTGACGGTATACAAGCGGAGCACGTTCCCTGAGCGGAGAACGACATCGTTGATTACCTGTCAAAGCGCGCTGCATTCAAGCTACGTGTGGAACCAGGTACCTTTTTGCTTTGGTTAACTCAACCATCCGTCGAACCGTCAACGGAGAAGAACAAGCGGGGGAAATCAGGCCCCAGCAAGTACTTTCCCACTGAGCCCCCAGGCGCTGCCGGCAAGGGTGTTGCCGTGGACTCTGAGCCTGCCGAGGAGCGACCGACTCCGGCAGGCCATCAAGCCCTGGTCGTAGAGACAGCCGCTCCCATGGCAGAAGAAATGACTTTGGTCCTTGCCGTCGAGCCCCAGGCTCCGGCATGGGCACAGCATACCATCTGATTCCTCCAAACAGGGGAGCTTCCTGAGGAGCAGGAAGAAGCGGAGAAGGTAGCCCGTCGGTCTGCTATGTATCAGTTCGTCGATGATGTCCTGTACAAGAGGAGACCGAATGGTGTGAAATTGAAGTGCATTCCCCGGGAGGAAGGACTGGAGCTATTGGCGGAGATACACGGAGGCATATGTGGCTCACACATAGGGTCGAGGGCCCTTGCCAGCAAGGCGTTCCCGCAGGGTTTCTTCTGGCTCACTGCCCTCCAGGATGCAACGGCACTAGTAACCAAGTGTGAAGCGTGTCAGTTCCATTAAAAGAAGCTTCATCAACCAGCTCAAGCCCTTCAAACAATCCCTCTCTCCTGGCCATTTTTGGTCCGGGGGCTCGACATACTGGGCCCCTTCCCCCGTGCTGCCGGGGGCTTTGAGTACTTGTATGTTGCGATCGACAAGTTCACAAAGTGGTCGGAGGTGGAAGCAGTGAGGAAGGTGACAACACAATCAGCCGTCAAGTTCCTCAAGGGACTAGTCTGCTGTTTTGGTGTGCCAAACTGAGTCATCACCGATAACGGCACGCAGTTCACAAGCCACACCTTCATGCAATACACCCAATACCTCGACAGCAAGGTCTGTTTTGCCTCCGTGGCATACCCACGGAGAAACGGCCAGGCGGAGAGGGCAAATTCTAAAGTGTTGCGAGGCCTGAGGACAAAGAATTTTGATAGGCTGCACAAGAGCGGAAGGCGCTGGATTGATGAGTTGCCGACGGTTCTTTGGTCGATCAGGATGGTGCCAAATCGAGCCACAGGCCAGACACCCTTTGCCCTGGTCTACGGGGTAGAAGCAGTTCTCCCCAAGGAACTCATATACGGGTCACCTCGAGCGCTCGCTTACGACGAGCTTGAGCAAGATAAATTGCGGCAAGATGACGCAACGTTCCTTGAGGAAGATCGTCTTCGGGCGGCTGTAAGAGCAGCACGCTACCAGCAAGCCTTGCGCCGCTACCATAGCCGCAAGGTTCATGCCCGAAGCTTTGAGGAAGGCGACCTTGTTCTTCGGCGCGTTCAGTCGGCCAGGAATTCCAACAAGTTGACGCCGAAGTGGGAAGGCCCTTATCGGGTAATACGAGTCACCAGGCCCGGCGCGGTCCGCCTGGAGACCGGAGATGCTGTCCTAGTGAGCAACTCCTGGAACATCAAGCATCTTCGCAAAGTTTATCCATAAGACGCGGCTTGCCGGGCCTCCCGGCAAGCCACCTTTTGTACAAGCTTTGCCGACAAGGCATGTAATTAACCCTCTGTACAAAGCCAGGTGCAGACCCTGAGCATAAATAAACGAAGCGCTGGCGCCCTAAGTTATAGCATGCATGCTAGGTTTAAGTCTCTCCCTCGGTTAGGGTTGATAGTGCTTGGCGGCAACTAACCCCTAGCCTAGAGGTCAAGTGTGCGTCTTTCTGTCCTCCTTGGTTTGCAGGGCATGTGGACACTTCCGGTGATCCGCTTGGGAGAAAGAGAACGGACCGGCGCCCCTGCCCCGGCAAGCCAAGACTGCCCGGGGTTGAAGATACAAGGATCCAACCACGGCAAGCCAAGGTTGCCCGGGGCTGCGGATTCAGATAAGTCTTTCATCCCCTATTATGCATTTCCGTATGGAACTGGGACAAATGAGACCTCGTTCCGCTCCGAAACCACCGTGCTCCCCCTTCTTCTTGTACCCAAGCCACTGGGACGGAATCGGGTCACAGACGCGGTGGGCAGGAGATACATGAGGGGCCTAACTCTACTTCGCCCCTGCCCCCGCCAAGAGTGCGAGAATGGTCGGCTGAAGTGGGGGAATGGCAAGGCCTGTTGCCGGGCGACAATGTTTATCTTAGAAATAACAAGGACTCGTTCCTTGGCATGGGCCTCGCTCACGCACAAAGAACCCAACAAGCACCCTTTTTCATTAAAAACATCCCATACAGGTATAGTTCGTACGGAATAAAAAACATGAACAAGGGGATTACAAGTTTTAAATCTAACAAATGCCCGCAGGCTTACAAACTAAAAATAGATAAGGTGCCCGTAATCCCTTTCTTGTCCCTCTCCTCAGAAGGTGGAACAAGACAACAGGAGGGCAAAAGGGGCGCCTAGGCGAGGTGCGAGGAGCAGAAGGCACCAAGAGAACATCTTGGTGCCGGGAAAGGAGCTGGAAGACGAGGCAGCGGGCCGGCAATACGCGATGAAGGCGTCGGTGCCCGCGTACTCCGACTTGACGGCCGCCACCCGCCTTCTTCGCCTTCTCCGGCCCTCCTACGCCAGCCGCCCAAGGAGACGACGGGGAGCGCCCCGATGGAGAGCTTGGCGAGGAAGGCCCTCGGCATGGCGCGAGGCCAAGGGAGGGGCGGCGCGGTCAGTCGAAGTCGGGGTCGGCATCCTGCTGCTCGACTCCCTCGTCGTCGTTGTCGCTGTCCTCCTCGTCACTCCCGCTCGAGGAGGAATCTTCATCGTCGGAGGAGCTCTCCACGCAGCACTTTAGGCGAGTTCCAAGATCTCCGAAGACCTTGACGGAGAGCAGGCCGCCCTCCATTAACTTGAAGTAGAGGACGAGCCCCGCCGTCAGGCTATGGATGCGAGCAAATGTCTTCCACCCGCGACGGAGGTACATAACATGAGGAGCGGGGAAGTCGACGTCGACCTGCGTGCCGCCGTTCCCGCAGCCCCTCATGTGCAATCTGAGGGTCTGGGGCGGGTCGAGCTCCATTTCCCGAGCGAAGGGGGTAGGGAGACGGAGACGACGACGCGGTGGCCGGCGCAGCCTGATGAAGAACTCCCGAGGCTGGTCCCCGACATGGCCCTCCATCACGGGCGGCATCGCCGGTGGAGGCACTGGCATCGCGCCGCCTCGTCCCCCTCTCCCCCGACCGCCGCGGCGACCTCGACCTCCCCCCTCCCCCTTCCTCTCGTAGCCGTCTCCGCCGCCGCGAGCTCGTGGGAAGGAGGAACGCGCTGTCGAGCAGCGACCCTCGCCCCCACCGTTGAAGGGCCTGCGCCCCCTCTCGCCATGATGGGTGGAAGGGAGGAGCGGAAGTGGAAGAAGATGGATGCTGGGAGAATGTGGGGGTGCCATTCCTCCTCCCCCCTTCTTATAAAGTGGCGGGGTCGAGGCTCGGCCGCCCCGCTCAGCCAATCCAGTCATCGGGGGCGCAGGGAATCAGGACCGACCCGCTACCCCAATCGGCGACGGCCCGGTTTCCCGCCTCCACCGCCTGCCACCTGCATGAAATGCACGTGGCGAGCTCACAGAGTCGAAGGGATGGGTGAGGTGACCGTTCCCCACCCCGTTATCGTGGGGCGTGGGCGCCTTGAAGACCGAGACCCGAGTCCACTTAGTAAATGAGCCGAGCCTCCACGCCTCCCTCTTTTTATGGGGAAGGCGCGAGCCGCCTCTTTACTGCGATGTATCGCATGCGTGCGGGAACCACCCCACGCATGACCCCCACGTCACGTACGACCCTCCACGTCGCACGTTCAACGCCGGTCATGGGGAAGCGCAGCGGACGAAAAAGTTACTGCGATAAAATCTGCCCACCTGCCCGCGTACCGTTCTGGGCCTGGCCCAACAATGCGTCGCGCTTATGTGTGGCCCAGGCCCGGGGGCTCCTGTTGGTGTACAAAAGTAGGGGCTCTCCTTTTGACCCCTTTACTTGTGCACGGGCGGTCACAGCCACGCGCCGTGGCCACACCTAGCAGGGCAGAAGAGGGAAGTCAGAGAGAAGCCGAAGCGCAAGACAACCAAGGCCACGCCAAGACCAGAAACACAGGAGAACAAAAGGGCGAGGTGGACTCCCCCGGCAAGACCCTTGCCGGGGCGGCCTCCGCGGCCCCGGAAAGAGCCTTGCTGGGGCAACTTGCCCGATGCCAGCAGAGCAGGCCACCCTTGAGCCCGTGGGTTCCAACACCAGCCAACCAACTACATTGGAACCAGGGCTCGAGAGGCGCCTCTATAGTGGCATGCAGATCTTCGTCAAGATCATGAACACACAAGATCAGATGAGGACCAGAAGACGGCGACCCTCGGCAGGATCCTAGCCGAGGAGATCCACAAGACCCCCGACAAGCGCCTTGTCGGGACGACTGCGACGCCACGACAAGATCCTTGCCGGGCCCCCGACAAGACCCTTGCCAAGGGCATCAGTGGGGCCACTGCCAGGCCGGCACCAGCCAAGACCCCACCGCCGTCCCAAAGCAGCTGCTAGCTCAACCAGCTGGGCAGGCACCTGCGTGGCGACGAGCGGCCTCTACACCAACTCAGCAAGCACCTGCGTGGTGGCATGCAGATCTTCGTGAAGGCTCCACCACCGCGCCACCTCAGCAGCCTGCCTGCCTACATGGCAGCGCACGCATCGCTGGCCTGGGCGCGCGTCGAACCAAGGCGGGGCAGCGACAGACGAGACGAGCCCTGTTCCCGTCCCCAATAAAGCTAAGGGACACCTAAGCGATGCATTAGATGCGTCTTGTCCTGTAATACGGGCGATAAGCTCGCGCGCTGTAGACCTTTCCACCTCCTGTGTGCCACTCTGGCAGCCCCTTTCGACTATAAAAGGAGGCCCATGGCATACTGGAGGGGGATTCAGCTCTTTTCGTCAAGTTACACCCCGTAGGTAGCTCAAGAACACAAGAACACTCAATACATCCACCAAAGCAGGACTAGGGTATTACGCATCCTCGCGGCCCGAACCTGGGTAAACGATCCGTGTGCTTCCTATTAGACTGGCTCTTCTCACAACCCGGCACCCGCCAACCGTAGAAGGGATTCCAGTGATTCCACAGGTGTCGTTTCCCCGACAGGGACATCTTCGCATGGTCCCCCAAAGACATGCCGGGTGTTCCAACGGATTTCGCTGAGCACAAGCTACATGTGAGATCGGAAGCAAAACCGGTCAAGCAACCCCTCCGCTGCCTATCAGAAGAGAAGAGAAGGATTGTTGGTGAAGAAATCGCCCGGCTTCTGGCAGCCGGCTTCATCATGGAAGTGTTCTACCCGGACTGGCTTGCCAACCCAGTCCTCATTTTGAAGAAGAATAACAAGTGTCGTATGTGTATCGACTACACTAGCCTCAACAAAGCCTGCCCCAAGGACCCTTTGCCTTGCCCATGATAGATCAAGTGATCGACTCCACGGCTGGCTGCAAGCTGCTGTCCTTCTTGGACACCTACTTCGGCTACCACCAGATCAAGCTGAACCCGGCCGATCGGCTGAAGACTGCCTTCATCACACCATTCAGAGCCTTCTGCTACCTGACCATGACGTTCGGCTTGAGAAATGCCGGCGCCACCTTTCAGCGTTGGATGCAGAAGTGCCTCCTCAAGCAACTCGGCAAAAATGCCCACGTCTATGTGGACGATATTGTGGTAAAGACGGAGAAGCGTGGCACCCTTCTGGAGGATCTCAAGGAGACCTTCAAAAACTTGCACCGCTTTCAGATCAAGCTCAACCCGGAGAAGTGTTTCTTCGGAGTACCAGCCAGACAGCTCCTTGGCTTCCTTGTTTCCGAGCGTGTAATCGAGTGCAACCCCGTGAAGATCAAGTCCATTGAGCGGATGCAGATGCTGACCCGACCGCGGGACGTCAAGAAGTTCACCGGATGCTTGGCATCTCTCAGTCGGTTCATCAGTCGGCTAGGCAAGAAGGCCTCCCACTGTACCAGCTGATGTAGAAGACCACAAGCTTCGAGTGGACCAACCAGGCAGACGAGGCCTTCCTCCAGCTCAAGCAGATGTTGTCCACGCCGCCTGTTTTGGCCGCTCCGGCTGCTAAGGAACCCATGTTCCTCTACATCGCCGCCACCAGCCGGGTGGTCAGCACTGTGATTGTGGTCGAGCGCCCAGAAGACAACAAGGCCCAGCAGGTCCAGAGGCCGGTCTATTACCAAAGCGAGGTGCTGTCCGCTTCCAAGCAGAACTACCCCCACTACCAGAAGATGTGCTACAACGTGTACTTTGCCACCAAGAAGCTGAAGTAGTACTTCCAGGAGCACACCATCACGGTCATCTGCACCACCCCCCGTGCCGAGATCATAGTCAATAGAGATGCATCAGGCCGGGTGGCAAAGTGGGCCATTGATCTAGCTCCCCACACCATCCTCTACCAGCACCGCACCGCCATCAAGTCCCAAGCGCTGGCCAACTTCCTATTCGATTGGGCCGAGACCCAGTACCTGCCGCCAGCGCCCGATTCTACCCATTGGCAGATGCACTTTGACGGCTCAAAGATGCGCACCGGCTTAGGAGCAAGCATCATCCTCACCTCTCCCAAAGGTGACAAGCTCAAGTACACACTGCAGATCCACTTCATCGCCTCCAACAACATGGCCGAGTACGAGGCACTCGTCCATTGGCTCCGGCTAGCCAAGGAGATCGGCATCCACTGGATTCTATGCTACGACGACTTGGACTTCATGGTCCAGCAGTCGTCTGGCGACTGGGACGCCAAGGACGCAAACATGGTGAGCTACTGGTTCCTCGTCCAGCAGATCAGTGGGCACTTCGACGGGTGCGAGTTCCTCCACGTGCCACAGGCCGACAATGAGCAAGCTGACACCCTGGCCCAGATCGGCTCCACCCGGTAGGCCATACCAGCTGGCGTCTCCCTCCAGTGCCTGCGCAAGCCGTCTATCAAGCCGTCGCTGGAATCAGAGTCCATCTTCGTGCCAGTTGACCCAGGAGCAGTTAGATCCGGCTCGGGGACTTCAGCAGTCGGCCCGGGGACATTGGCAAGCGGCCTGGGGGCTACAACACTCGAAACCGGCCCGAGGACTTCAGAACCCGGCCCGGGGACTGAAGTAGTCGGCCCGGGGACTTCAACGATGCAGCAAGCAGCGGCCGGCTCCGACCCGCCGCCTCCCAACCCGACCGCTTTAGTACCGGTTGCTGTCATGACAGTGGTAGAAGCACCATCTTGGGCGCAGCCCATCCTCAACTTTCTGGTGAGCCGAGAGCTACCAGCCGATTAGATCTTGGCCCGGCAGGTGCAAAACCGGGCGGCAGCATACACAATAGTCAATAGAGAACTGGTCAGGCGCAGTGTGACTGGCGTCTTACAGCGCTGCGTGGAGCTGGAGAAAGCCATAGCAATCCTGAGGGATATCCATCAAGGCGAATGCGGCCACCATGCAGCCTCCAGATCCCTCGTCGCCAAAGCTTTCCGCCACGGTTACTTCTGGCCGACTGCTTTGGACGACGCCAAGGAGTTGGTCTGCAAGTGCAAGGGGTGCCAGCGCTTCAGCTCCAAGCATTACTTGCCGGCTTCTTCACTCAAAACCACCCCCCTCACTTGGCTGTTTGTCGTGTGGGGGTTGGACATGGTGGACCTGTTCAAAACAGCACGTGACAGCATGACCCACACTACAAAAAAAAGACACATCCGTCACATTTTGGGCCGAAGGAAATTTTTTCTGTCATACTTATGACACTTCTATGACGATAATTGTGACAAAACCCGGTATCATCATAGATGTGGTGGGGTCCTACTTCTATGCCAAAAAATCATGACAGAAAATGGGCTTTTTGTCCTGGGCGGGCCGAAGACGCAGCTGCATGACATTCTTTGGCCGTCCATGATGGAAAAAACCGTGGTAGAAGCGAGGCGAGGAAAATATCGGGGTGTTCCCGGTTACGGTGGGTGGTCGGAGCCGAGCGATGCGCGTTTCTCTCGTACACGCACACACGTGGGTGCGAGGCGTTGGGCTCTAACTAGACCCGAGCGAGGCGTTGGGCTCTAACTGAACCCGAGCGATTGCATTGCAGGCTACGCGTTACTGAACCCGAGCGATCGATCGATGGCTATTAACTGAACCCGATCGAGCGATTCCTTCGCTACTGCTGCTAACTGAAGCCGATCGATGCTGCCTCTGGATGAACAGTGAGCGTTGCTATGGGGGTTTGGATGAACAGTTCCCGGTGGGGGTGGATGAACAGGACCCCGTGGTGTTGCCTCTGGATGAACAGGACCCCGATCGATCGAGCCGGTTGGGGCTGGATGAACATGACCCCGTGGAGGGCTGGATGAATAGGACCACCCTGTGGAGGGCTGGATAAACAGTAGATGGTGGAGGGCTGGATGAACAGTAGCCCGTGGAGGGGTGGTTGAATAGGAGCCCGTGGAGAGGGCTGGTTGAACAGTAGCCGGTGGACTAGCGCGCGGTGGAGGCTGGATGAACAGGAGCCCGTGGATGAACAGTCGCAGGAGGAGGCTGCAGGAGGTCGACGATGGACGAACAGTAGCCCATGGAGGTTGGAGGGGGTCGACGGTGGAGATGAATAGTATCCCGTGGAGTCCTGTTTTGCGGTATGCCACACCCCTCCCGATGAACAAGACCCCCGTTTCGACCGTAGCGCTCCAACACAAATCCGTTTCCTCCGTTTTGTGGTACGCCACACCCCTCCGGGTCAACAGGACCCCCGTTTCGACCGTAGGAGGTACGTTTCCTCCGTTTTGTGGTACGCCAGACCCCTCCCAATGAACAGGATCCCGTTTCAAACGTGCCCGGTCGAACACAAGGCCGTTTCCTCTGTTCTGCGGTACGCCAGGCCTCGTTACCATCGGTTGTTCCGTCCAAGCCCTCCCGATGAACACGAGACGCATTCCGTTCCGACCCAGCCGGTTGGCTCCCCATGAACACGGCGACGACGTTGTTTCTCCGTTCCAACCCAACCATGTACACGAGCCCTGGCCGTACGTATGCGCGAGTAGGCGTTCGAGACTCTGCCCGTATGTACGTACGTGGCCGTATGTTCTTTCTTGCACACTGGCCGCTGTACGTACGTGTACATGCTACGTGCGCGCCTCTACTACGACACGTGCGCACCTCTACATCGACCAGTATGTACGTACACGTTCGCGACCAGAATGACAACGCTACATACGCTTCGACCAAGTGGGTCCCGACTGTCAGGCACTTCCTTGCGTGCGAAGATGTAGCTGGTGGGTCCCAGCAGTCAGGGGGAGAATTGTTTTTTTTCCCCGGACGCACTTCCTTGCGTGCAAAGATGTAGCTGGTGGGTCCCAGCAGTCAGGGGGAAACTTTTTTTTTGCAAAATACGGTGGCCCGTCCGGTGGGTCCCCGCTGTCAGGTGGAGGAATAATTATTTTGCGCGTAATAAGGAGGCATTTCCTTGCTGCGGCCGTGGACCCAGCTGTCAGCCTCTCCACGTACAGTACTCTTCCGATGAAAGTCGGTCGTTGACCATATTGACCACGCCGCGCCGAGAGCACCAAGGCGGTGGACGACGGCGAGGCCAAGGAAGGGGACGACGCAGAGCCAGGGAAGACGCGGCAGTGGATGCCCACGCGGAGAGGAGTACGAGGGTTCACTGGTTCGGCTGCGGTGTGAAGCTGCCGTCGTCGCAGAATAACAGGGGGTGTGGGTGAGTAGAGGGATGGCCTGGCCAGCGGTGGGTGCAGTAGGGGCGGGGGCGGTGAGGCCTCCGCGGCATCGCAGCCGGCCACGGGAAGTAGGAGCACGGGGCACGACCGGCGCTGGTTTGGCTGGCTCGAGCAAGAAGACCAGAGGTTGAAGAAGCACTACGGCCGTTGGATGGACATCGTACGGTCACTAGAGCTATAATCGTGCATATTGACTAAGTTGACAAAGCCCTCCATCCCCGTCAACTTAGTAGGCCCACAAGTCAGCCTCCCACTATACTGGGTCCCGGCTAGCAAGGGGAGTATTCATTTTTTTGTGCGTAATAAGGAGGCCCTTCCTTGCGTGCGAAGATATAGTTGGTGGGTCCGAGCTGTCGGCGGCGGTAACATTTTTTTCACAAAATACAGAGGCCCTTTCGGTGGGTACCAGATGTCAGGTGGAGGAATCATTATTTTGCGCGTAATAAGGAGGCATTTACTTGCGTGCGGCGGTGGACCCAGCTATCAGCCTCTCCATGTACAGTCCACTTCAGATGCATGTCGGTCGTTGACCACGTTGACCAGGCCGCGCCGAGAGCACCAGGGCGGTGGATGATGGCGAGGCCTAGGAAGGGAACGACACGGGGCCAGGGAAGACTCGGCAGTTGTTTCCCACACGGAGGGGAGTACGACTGTACGAGGGTTTACTGGTTCGTCTGCCTTCGCCGGAGAATAACAACAGGTGTGGGTGAGTAGAGGGATGGCTAGGCTAGCGATGGGAGTACGATGGGGCGGTGAGGCCTACGCGGCAGCACAGCCGGCAACGGGGAGGAGGGAGAGGCAGTCCCACCGGCGCTTGTTTGAGCGGCTGGAGCAGAAGAGCAGAGATTGAAGAAGCACGACGGTCGTTGGATAGACATCCAACAGTCACTGCTTGGGCGTCAACCTTTTTTTTTAGGAAAGCCTCAAATCTGTGGAAAACTGCATACAGCCCATCTGCCATTATTTCTAATAATTTACAGAACATTTGTGAATTATTAAGGTTTTTTTGGAGCCCATATTCTTTTTGTTAGCATTACAGCCCATATTGTGGCCATGGTTAAAAAATTATACGAAATTTTGCATGTTTCGGTGCGGTCCGAACTGTTTTTCATCCCGAAATTTCGAGTCATGTTCAAACTGATTTTAAAAATAAATATATATCAATATAAAATCCAACAAATTGTCCACGCATAAAAATCAATGCAATTTAAGCTCTCGAAATGAAAAAAAGAAATTTGAAACTAATTGCCGGTTTGATGTGTTTTAAAAATGTACAGCCCATTTCTCATTACTGATAGGCCATTTTCTCGGCCAGCCGAATGAAGGCCAGTTCTTTTGGTGGCTTCTAGAATAAGCTGCAGTAAGCTGCACCCTACCTAGTTTATTCTAAAAGCCCAACCAAAATTTTTTTTAGAAGCCTAGTAGTTAAGAATAAACTAATAGGCTTCTAAAAGGAAAATTTTAGTTGGGCTTCTAGAATAAGCTGGGTAGGGGGCAGCTTATTCTGGAAGCCCAAAAAAGCTAGCAAAAGAACTGGCCCTGAAGCTATCCTCGTCTTGAAAGATTTGTAGCCCAACAGGCCTGACAAAGCGACTTACTTGGCAAATCACAAAAAAACTGGGTTGTGGCCGTGGACCCAGCTGTCAACCTCTCCACGTACAGTACTCTTCTGATGGAAGTCGGTCGTTGATCACATTGACCATGCCGCACCGAGAGCACCAAGGCGGTGGACGACGGCGAGGCCTAGGAAGGGGACGACGCGGAGCCGGGGAAGACACGGCAGTGGATGCCCACGCGGAGAGGAGTACGAGGGTTCACTGGTTCGGCTACGGTGCGAGGCTGCCGTCGCCGCAGGGCCTGGCTAGCGGTGGGAGTAGTACGGGGCGGTGCGGCCTCAACGGCAGCATAGCCGGCCACTGAAGGCAGGAGCAGGCGGTCTCGCCGGCGCTGGTTTGGGCGGCTGGTGCAAGAAGAGCAGCGATTGAAGAAGCAGCATGACCGTTCGGTTCAAATCCAATGGTTACTGCTGCTAGAATCGTTTGTTGACGAAGTTGACAAGCCCTGCGTACGCGTCAACTTAGTAGGCCCACAGGTCAGCTTCCCAACCGGTACACCCCAGATGTGAGTGGGAGGAATCATTTTTTCGCGTAATAAGGAGGCATTTACTTGCGTGCGGCCGTGGACCCAGCTGTCAGCCTCTCCATGTACAGTCCACTTCAGATGCATGTCGGTCGTTGACCATGTTGACCAGGCCGCGCTGAGAGCACCAGGGCGGTGGACGATGGCGGGGCCTAGGAAGGGAACGACACGGGGCCAGGGAAGACTTGACAGTTGTTTCCCACGCGGAGGGGAGTACGACTGTACGAGGGCTTACTGGTTCGTCTACCTTCGCCAGAGAATAACAACAGGTGTGGGTGAGTAGAGGGATGGCTTGGCCAGCGATGGGAGTACGATGGGGCGGTGAGGCCTGCACGGCAGCACAGCCGGCAACGGGGAGGAGGGAGTAGGCAGTCCCGCCGGCGCTTGTTTGAGCGGCTGGAGCAGAAGAGCAGAGATTGAAGAAGCACGACGGTCGTTGGATGGACATCCAACAGTCACTGCTTGTGCGTCAACCTTTTTTTAGGAAAGCCTCAAATCTGTGGAAAACAGCATACAGCCCATCTGCCATTATTTCTAATAATTTACAGCCCATTTGCGAATTATTAAGGTTTTTTTGGAGCCCATATTCTTTTTGTTAGCATTACAGCCCATATTGTGGCCATGGTTAAAAAATTATACAAAATTTTGCATGTTTCGGTGCGGTCCGAACTGTTTTTAATCCCGAAATTTCGAGTCACGTTCAAACTGATTTTAAAAATAAATATATATCAATATAAAATCCAACAAATTGTCCACGCATAAAAATCAATGCAATTTAAGCTCTCGAAATGAAAAAAAGAAATTTGAAACTAATTGCCGGTTTGATGTGTTTTAAAAATGTACAGCCCATTTCTCATTACTGATAGGCCATTTTCTCGGCCAGCCGAACCCATCAAGGTGCATGCTCTAACTTGGCAAGGTTGTATTGTTCGCACATATTTTGCATCTGACCTCTTGCATTACTTCTACTTTGTTACACCATCTGCTTAGTTAAAGTATCATATATGAGTATATGCCATACCTATCCATTTTCTGTACCTGTTCCATGTGTCATCATACTATGTTTTTCCAGTCAAATGTTGTTCTTTCGTAATAGATGTCCAAAAGGAAGAGGGTGATTGCAGATCCTCAAGGAGTACAAACTAAGTATTTGGAAAAGGTAGTGATACCTGTTAAATCAGATAGATCAGCAGCCACAAAAAACACAGGCCCAACTATAACAGACTTTACCCCTACTACAGTGGCCAAACCCCTATTAGAACTGCTGACAGCCCAGCGTCAGGTACTGTCTATGATATCAATTCAAAATTTGAACTCCTAAATTTCTGCATGTGCCTTACCTTCTCTCTTGTATGAAAACTAATTTCAGATGAATCTCCTTGCTCAAAGGATCATAGGATCTCACGACAATACTGGGCTCTGCATTGCTCTTTGTCGGTGTTCTGGGAACGGGGGTCCCCAGACTTTCCTGCCTGCGGCCCGTAGCGTGGCTGAGCTAGCGGGCCTGTACGGCCCATCTTCATCAATAAGGCATTCAAGACCCTCGTGAGGGGACAAGCCTCGCGAGGCGGACGACACAAGACCTCCTCAGGAGCGGCCTCACCAGGCTGCCTCGCGAGGAGCAAAGAAATCAAGGCGGGGAAAACCTCGCCAGGCTCTCGTGACGTGAGCCATGACGATCAAGATCAGGCAGGCGCCAACGCGCGCAGCGTCCTTGTTTCCTCTTTTGTGCTAAGGAGGCAAGCGCAGGCGCGGAGTACCGAGGCATCAAGCAAAGGTTTCCATATCAATGCAACGAGACCAAGACCAGCAGGACGGCAGGACGGAGGTCACCATGGAGCCCAAGACGGCGTCACCACCAGGCCTTTCGCAGGCAAAGACCGCTTTTGTCAGGATAAGTTGTACTAGTTGTCCCCTTTCAAATTGGCCATTGTTGGATCCGTTCCCGCTCAATATTTGGGAAGAGGACCAGGGCCTATATAAGTAGAGCTAGCCACCACAGTAGGGGGGAGATTAGATCCTCAGCCAATCCTTAGCCACAAACTGAGCACAAGAACACCTCAACCTCAGGAGGCTATTCTTCCCTTTGTACTATTCTTCATCAGCCCAAGAGGCAATCCATCCACCACCACACTGGAGTAGGGTATTACACCACAACGGCGGCCCGAACCAGTATAAATCTTGCGTCTTTGTGTTGTGAGTTCGTCGAGTTCATCCGCGAGATCTTAGCGAGCTAGGGCATAGATCGGTAGGGAGGAAATCTTCACGCGCACCCCAAAGTTCGAACCTTAAGGGTTTTGCCAGAACCCCAGATCTGACATTTGGCGCTCCAGGTAGGGTTGCACCGGAGACTCTTCCCCGCCAATCGACCCGCCAACACTCCGCGGCCGTGATGTCCGGCGACCCGAGGGCCGACTCCGACCGCTGGGCAGCCTGGCCAGCCCGGGCGGCGCCACCCACCCATGAAGACCTCAACCCTGCGCTCCAAGCGGCCCGAGTGCCGCCTAACACCGCAGGGCGCGGGCAGCGTGGTGGGGCGTCGTCCACCCTCACTCCACGACAAATGCGAGCCGCCGCAAGGGCCGCAAGCCACGCTGCCGCAACGGCGCCACACACACGTCGGGAGCAGGCGAACATGCGGGCCGCGCTCATGGTGGCACGGGAGCTACTGCGGTGCCGACTGATGGAGAGCGGCCAGGATGCACTGCTGGAACGCATCGCTGAACTGCTAGATGCGGCGGCATCGGGGGTGCCGCCCTTCTGCTATCTGCTTCCTTCTCAGGCCACTACGGGATCTCGCGGCGGGCCTCAGCGCAACCACGCACCTTCAGGTGCACCTGGGGGGCTTCATCGACACCAGGACGGCCGGCGGCGCCGGGGGCCCCGTTGCCCCCATGCCGCCTCCGATGAGCATGGGCATGAGCGCTGCCCCCCATGGCCCCAGCAAGGCGTCGCGCTATCATCCTCAGGACACCGCGCTGGGCCGGGCGGCATGGAGTGTGGGGCACTACGGCGAGGTGTTTGGGGTGACAGCCCCAGAAGCCTATGTGCCCCACATGATGGACCAGGAGTACACGCCGGTGGACAACCCTTGCTTGTTTCTCGGGCCAGGTTGGGAGGAGGAGGCATTAGGAGCTGAAGCCTTTCAGGAGCCGCCGGAGAGCCCCGCGAACCGTGCCGTCGACAACAGATACAGGGTACCACTAAGCCTACAGGAACCACAGCGACCGGCGGCCCCAGCTCGACGACCTCCCTCCCGCCGGGAGGATCGCGCTGGGGGCAGCAGGAGAGAAGCCGGGAGCCAGATCCCTCGCGGCATCGCACGGAGCAAGGTCCCCCCGGAGGTAGGCCCTCTGCTGGGGAGGTGCTGAAAAGCCTACCGCCGGCGGAGGACCCGTGGTCGCCGAGGGTGCCGCTGGCGTCCCCTTTCCCCCCTTTGTGCCGTCCTGGTTACCGGTTGGCTCAAAGGTGGTCGAGGGCAGCGCAAGGCGGGGCCCTCGTCTGGCAATATGAAGCAAGGCCGGTACCTGTGAAGAAGGCCCAGTGCCTGTGAAGATCGCCGCCCGTGACACTCTCACGTAATAATGAGTGGGGCTGTACACGCCCCGGAGTCTCCGAAGAGCCTCCCTCGGGCCTCGGGGGCTCCCTCTCACGCCTAGTGGCAGCACTTAGCTCCGCGCTGGTGAGAAGACTTGAAGACAAGAAGACTAGACTAGGTGCCGGACGCGGCCATTCGCTTTGAATCCCTTTTCTGTAGCCTTGCCTTTTGGATTTGGATTTAAGTTGAAGTTGAGTTTTCATTGATGCACGCTGGGGGGTGCTTTTTTCTCGTCCGTAGCGATCTCTCGTTATCTGCTTCTCGCCTTCTTTTGGACTCACGCACCACGCCTTCCACTCACGGGCCCCTCGCGAGCTGGACTGGGCGAGGCTCATGTGCGCCACGCGCGCGCGCTGACGCCACGGATGGTGCTCACCTCTCACGAGGCCCCCCTCGGGTGGATTGACGGGCTCTCCGGGAGTCCCGAAAGCTCATGACCTCACGATTTGGTTCGTAAGCCCCGACTAAGGTAAGCCACGATGGGAACTTGCCTCCAGATTTGCGGTTTGGCGGAGGTACACACTCAGTTCGACATAAGAGAATGAAGGCAGTGGTTTGTTTACACGAGGGGCTCCCCCTCTCAAAATGCTCTCACAATCTTTAAGGGCCACGCCCGAGTTTTTGCATACAGGATAAAACAGCAGGGGGACATGGGATCAGCCTGATATGTCACTCGCCGCATCGCCTTCGGGCACGTCACTCGCGACGTCGTCGTCTTCGTCGGCATCATCGCCGCCTTGGGCGGCGCCTCCATCACCGTCGTTGACCACATCGCCTTCATCTGCTGTGACTACCACCGCTTCGTCTTTGGAGGTGAAGGCCCGGACCAGCGCATCCACGTTGTCCTCCACCCACCGCGCCAGGTCACCGCGAATGGCCTCTGGTACAGGGGCAATGGCGGCGTCGAAGTCGAAGTCGGGGAAGGAGTTCCGAAGGTGGCTGAAGACACGGGAGAACGCGCGCCCAAGCAGGCCCCGACTTCTCTCTTCCACAAGCTGGCGAGCCCTATTAGACCGGGCTTCTAGGTGCGTCACCATGTTGGTGAAGAAGATCAAGTGACTGGCATAGTCATTCGAGTGGGGGTGCGGTGCATTCTCGTCACAGATGTAGCCAGGGCGGTATTTAGCCCTATTCCGGAGGTTATGAAGCATGGGGGCATGCTCGCGCTCCAGCGTCCGCCGTTGAAGCACTTCCTCCCTGTTTTGCCGCTCGATGGCCTCGGTGTCGTCAACCCGTTTCCGAAGAGAAACCAGCTCGGTGCGGGCGGAGGCCAAGTCCGCCTGCGCCGTGACCAGGGCAGCAGCCGTGGCCTCCTCACGCCTCTCCGCCTCATCTAACCTGGGCCTCAGAGCGGCGGTCCTGCCCGCTGCCTCAGTCCCCGCAAGCTTTAGCTTCAGGTCGTGCCAACATTCAAGATCCGCGTGAACCTCGGCCACCCGCCGGTCAACTTCCTCCTGGACTGTTGTGGTTTTGTCACGGCAGATGTCCTAGAGAAAGGACTTAGTCGTGGAGCCATCGCTATGAGTTAACTTAAAGGGGTTAAAGTGGACAAGGGACGCAAGAGAATTTATACTCGTTCGGCCCCTTACGATGAAGGTAAAAGCCTACGTCTAGTTGTGATGGAATTGCTGGGGTTTCGATGACCAGGGAGCGAATACGCTTTGCCTGAGTCTCGAGTTGTTCTCTGTTGTCCTTGAACCGCCGCCGGGTCGTCCCCTTATATACATGGGTTGACGCCCGTCGGTTTACAGAATCCCGAGGCCGGCTCTTAATCGTGTCCGGCTCGGTCTCTGCTACTTCTATCTTACAACACACGGTTACATATCAATGCCGGTTTATGTCTACAGGCCTTAAACCGGCTTTGGGCCCTAGGCCTTCATAAAGCGTGACCGTCTGTCTTCATGGACTTCAGATACAGATGAACTACTTATGGGGTTAACCCAGTCTCTCCTGGCCGGTTTACGCCTAGTGGTAATATCCCCAACATTAGGCCCCAGATTGATTTGAACTGGTTCATGTCAATCCTCAATACTAAAGAAAATTTCTTCTTCAACATCTTCACATAATCTTGTAAACCGCCATGACACCATCTTCTAGGACCATGGTAAACCGCCATGACGTCACCTGTTATTTAAAATTGTGTATAATCCACCTTCATTAATGGGCCTCCGACAATCGAGGCGACAGCTCCGCCTCATATCCAGAATTTAGGCTCCTCGATTCTCGCGCCTGACGCTTATCTTTCTGCCCTTATAAATAGGGCCAGGGGGTCTTTCCATTTTCTCCCTCGTGCCTCTTCGCGTCGTCGTCTTCCTTGCGCCGACCGACCCTCAAGCTCCGCCGCCGCCGTCGTCCTTCACCTCTGCTTTGACAAAGGCCGCTGCATCAACCTGATCGTATCAGAGAAAAGTGGTGATCCTCTGCTGCTTGCTCCTGCACCAGTAAGTCCCTCTTCTTCTAGCCCTAGATCCGCCATTAGGGTTCGGTGTTCTTCATAGCTTGAAGCTGTTCTTCCTTTGGTAGCACCAATGGCCGGTTAGATCTGACTATTTTCAGTGCCTTTTGTAGTTTAGAATCCTTTCTTCTTGTTAAGGCACCCGCTTGATATCCAACTCATCTGAACTTGATGAACCTTTAACACGCTGGAAATTAGGTCAGAATATATTTTGTTTTTCCAACACGCGGTAGATCTGAAATTACCCTGGCAAGATGTGAAACTTGTTTCTTCCTTCACTTATACATTTTTAATACCAGATTGGGCGATTTAACTTCATATACAGAATGATGACCCAGTAGATACCATTAGTCCCCTGTTGAACCGCCAATGCATTCATCATTGTACAGTTTCCATTGTCAGACTCCGGTTTACGAATAACCAATTCCGGTTTAACAATATGCTTACATCCTTATACCGCTATATAGTTGTCCTTTGTAAATCTTAAATCGGCAATAATCATGTTTCAGATCTTTCATTGCCATGGCCAAGCAAGTCTATGAATGCAATTGGGCTCCTTCTCGAGTAACCGAAGAACAGTTAAACAATCTTGTTAAAACGGGCGCTTTAGCCAAGAAAGATGTCATCCACTGGAGGGTCCCTAGCCCGGAAAATCCTCCTACACCCAAGGACGGAGAGGTAGTCATGTTTGCTGACCATCTGAGTCGAGTTTTTAGCCCTACCGGTTCGAAATTTTCCCGAGATGTACTAGCCAATTTTCAGCTGCGCCCTCAAGACATCGGTCCCAATTCTGTGAACAACTGTTTAGGGATTTCTTTCACTTAAACCGTCGCACAGAGTTCTCGGATGGACCCAATACGGAACTGGGCGGAATGGCGGTTCAGAAAAGGAAAGAAGTCACCTTCCCTCATCCCAAACTCCACAGTCACCCCAAAGAGTGGAACCAGACTTGGTTTTATTGCATGGATACATCTCCATCTGATGAAAACCACCTGCTGGGTTACCGCCCTGAACGCCTGAGCAACACACATCCTTTTTCTCAGAGGTTGACTGCAAGAGAAAGGGCCAACTATGCTCCTCAATTATCAAAGCTCAGAGCCTTCATGGCAAACGGTTTGGCAGGAGTTGATCTTGCTCGTTGTTGGATAAGCTGGAGTATTCTACCCTTAAGCCGGCGCTCCGGTTTGATGTGTGAGTGCACGGGGAGTTTGAAGGATGCTCAGCGGCACATTGACATTCATCTTACAGATGCAGAAGTCACTGAGGCTGTAAAAAAGATACTGAACGAACCGGAGGCTGTCTGTGCCCAAACCGGACTACTCCCTTTCTGCACTTTGAACAAACCACCAGCTGTAAGAATCATATAATCTTTTTATCTGAAGTTGCTTCTGTCCAAATATTCTGTGAAAGTGTGATTATTTTATGACAGGGTGATGATCCGTTCTGGAATAAGAAACCATCACAAGAGAAACCGGCGAAGCCGCAAGACAAACCGGTCAAGCCAGTTCGTCCAAAGACCAAGGTTGTTAAAAAACCTGCCAAGAAAAGTACCACTGCGTCCTCCGATCTACCAGCTGATGACGATGTGGGTAATCCGGAACTAGAGGTAGAACTTGACTCTCTTTGTTCATTTTTCGTACACCTCATTGACAATGATTATTATCAGGACGACGCTGAAGGCAGTCATGCTGATGATGTAGAGGTAATCATTCTTTGCTCCGATTCAGATCCTCTGCCGACATGAAAAATCTGTCGAGCAAACCGGAAAGTAAAATTTTCTCACCCCCTTGCTTACTTGGACCCAAACTTTCTTTTGAAGACACAGCAGCACGAGGCTCGCCGCACAACCCGGCACAGCGGCCAGGTAGTTACCTCCACCGGTTTACCGAACAGTCTGGTTCGGAAACGCCGATCAGAGGTCTCTTATCCCATTGATAGTTCATGCCCCAAACCAGTCTGTTTCCGCCAGCCTCTTAAACCTTCTGATTCAAATTATCAGGGTACTTCTCACTCATCTTCTGGCGAGTCGTCGGCCACAAAACATCCACCCCTCAAAACGGTTCTTGGGTGAGCTATACACTTGTTGTTATCCTTGATGTTGCTATTTTGATATACTATATTGATCCTCATGTTTATTTTTCTCAGCGCCAAGCCCAGACCCAGCAAGAAAGCTCGGTTGAATAAACCGGCTGATGAAGACGTGGCTGTTGAACCGGAGAAAACTCCAGATCCTGAAGAGACCAACATTGATGCCATACTGAATGACCCACCGCCTCAAGATCATTACTTCGTTGCTGAGCAGGCAGAAGTTGGCACCACAAGCCATGCTGAGCAGCCAACCAGCCCTGTCCGAACTGACAATAAACCGGCAAGTCCAGTTAAAAATACTGACAAACCGCCAACCCCAGTAACGGCTGCTAATGACAAAGATGATGACATTATGATTACTGGCACTGGCCATACCGCTCCGGGCAATCTTGTCGCTTTGTCAAAGCATACTGCCAAAGATGAGCTCTCTGCAATTGGGAAAGGCAAATGGAACGACGATTTGTCAAATTATACCCATCTGAATGTTCAAGACCTTCACTCTGGCTTCCTGAACCGTCTGTACACCAGCCGTGACTATGAAGCCGGTTTGGTAAATATGATGAAGGAGCGATATGAGGTAACTTCATAAGTGTTTCTCTCTTATATTTAATTGCAGCTTATCAACTCCAGTAGCCTCCAAGTGACGGTTTAAGATACCAATTTAAACCGGGACTTAGTAACAATTTCATGTTTTGCAACAATGCATCTTAACTTCACTGATGTAGCCCCCAAGGGCCGGTTTAACTTTATAAAGATGAACCGGGACTTTGTAGAAGAATTCCCATATCAGGATTTTATGAGCAAATACACATTAGCCCCCAAGTGCCAAGCTTAATACTTGTATTGTGCTTGGGACTTGTAAAAATTTCTGACAAAGAGCAAATATGCATTAGCCCCCAAGTACTAAGGGCATAACTTGTTATGTGCTTGGTACTTCAAATATGTACTGTCAACTCATTATATATCTGTCTCTTTATAGGCTGAACTGAGCAAGAAGGAAAGCCAAACCGCTGATCTGCAAGAAAATATCAAGTCCCAACAGGCCGAAACTTCCAAGGCAAAAGATGAGCTGACGAGCGCCTTAGCCGCTATGGAAAAGCTAAAGGAGAACTTCAACAAGGAGCGGGCGGATTGGAAGACAGAGAAATCCGCTTTGCAGAAAAGAGCTGAAGACGCAGAAGCAGCTCTCAAACCGGTGGTAGATGAGCTGACTGGTGTAAAGCGGCAAGTACATGCTATGACCGCTGCTGTATTTGGTAAGCATCCTTGCTTTATACTGTCAACATATCTTCCCATGTGTTACTGGTTTACTGACATTTATAATGATGCAGGAACTCGTATTAGCCATCTGGGCTCTGACGTACAGAAGAAATTGAAAGCGGCCTATACTCTGATAGAGCAGCTGTATACCGGTGCGCAGCGGATCATCTGCACCGCTTCACACAATAAACCTCCTCCAACATTGATCAAGGACACCTTAGAAAGGCTATCCATGCTGCCTGCCCGGGTTGAAGAACTAAAGAAAGCTGCGGCAAGGGCCGGAGCTCTGACCGCTCTAACCCGGGCAAAGGCGTGGGTGCCTGATCTTGATCCGGTGGACGTGGCTAAAGGCTTCCCAAGCTTAAAAGAAGACGGATCAGAATTTGGCCAGGAGGATCTCCGCGCCATAAACCGGGAAGTACGTCCACTGGCTTGTCAATTGGCTGAAGAAGCTGATCTCTCATATTATCAAGCAAGTTATGATGACAAGAACAGACAGATTGCTGCACCAATTCCGGAAGCGCATAATCTGATCCCTCCAATCCGTAAGCACACTTATGCCCCTGATATTGAACTGTCAACCCTTATAAGCGAAGAAGTTGTATTCCAAGCTTTAACTAGGATCGACTGGACAACTGTTGACTTCCAGCCGCTGGGTAGAAACGAAGAAGATGAACCGGTGCAAGATGACCCACAGCCGTCAGGTCAAGCTGATAAGCAATCATAATCCGGGGGCCGGTTTAGTCTTCCATGCTGCAATCCTTATTGAGAAACAATTATCCCTTTGGGCACTGAAACACCTTGTAATAGGCTAGTTAAAACACTTGGCCTGTTATGCCTTCGTGCATATTTATCTGCAACTGATGCGTGTTAATCCGCCATGCTTAAGATATGACGTTCATAATCCATAGCTATTTATTCAAGTTGTTCCTGCAGATAAGAAGCTTAAAGCGCCTTGGCGGTTTACCACCGGGCGGGTCATGATACCCAAATATATATATGACCAAGGTTTATAACCAAGGTTGTAAAAGATAACCAAATATGGAAATATATGATACCTGTGACCGTTAGGCATAGTGTTGGCTGACCAACTTTGTAATGAGGGTAATAACCCTAATCCGGAGTAGAAGTAACTCCTGTTATATGATGCCGGTTTACGATAAAACCGTTCCGGGTTGCGATAAACACCGGTTTATTCCATACTGGTGACTTTGAGTCAAAACCAGACGGGGCTGATAGTGTCCGGATTGTAACTTGATCATGTACTGACAACTTGTAGTTGACAGCCTAACCGGGTTGATAAACACCGGTTTGAAAACATCACAAATCTTATCAAAATAAAGAGAAACTTAGCAAAAGGCAAATAAAACCGTTGTAGTCGAGGCTTTTCACGGGCTGCCATGCCCTAAAATCGACAACAAAGAATCCCCAAGCAACATTGTGAGCTGTGCTCAGTGGGTGCCTATGTTTGAGCTGTTGTTTTACAACACTCTCTTTGGCCCCGGATTGATGTGGCTTTGAGCCGATCAAGAGGTGTGACTGTGGTTCGGATACGACCAAGCCCCCAAGTGATGTTGTGGCATTGCGCCGATCAAGAGGTGTAGCTATGGTTCGGGTACGACCAAGCCCCCAAGTGATGTTGTGGCATTGCGCCGATCAAGAGGTGTAGCTATGGTTCGGATACGACCAAGCCCCCAAGTGATGATGTGGCATTGCGCCGATCAAGAGGTGTAGCTATGGTTCGGGTACGACCAAGCCCCCAAGTGATGCTGTGGCATTGCGCCGATCAAGAGGTGTAGCTATGGTTCGGATACGACCAAGCCCCCAAGTGATGCAATATAAAGCTTAGAGAAGCTAAATCAAGGGGTAAACCGGACGCCGCTTTGTAAGCTCCATGTAACCACACATGATGTAAGTAAAACAACAGATACCCCGCTTTAGCCGAGGTTACGGTTTATTATATTGATCATAATATATACATTGTCATAATATTTATACAAGCAGAGCCTATAGCTCAAGTATAGTAAGGCCGAAGATGAACAATATTCCACGGCCGGTTGGTCTCCTCCTCCGATTTACGTGAGTCTTTGCGCTCTCGAACATCGATTAGGTAGTACGACCCGTTGTGTAGATTCTTGCTGACCACAAAGGGTCCTTCCCAAGGGGGGATAGCTTGTGCATATCCGTCTGATCCTGGATGAGCCGAAGCACCAAATCACCTTCTTGAAAGGTTCTGGTTCTAACCCGGCGGCTATGATAACGACGCAGATCTTGCTGATAAATCGCCGAACGGGCTGCCGCCATGTCACGTTCCTCATCTAACAGGTCAAGAGCTTCCTGCCGTGCCTTCTCGTTGTCAGCTTCAACATATGCCGCTACACGAGGCGAGTCATGACGGATGTCACTAGGAAGAACTGCTTCCGCTCCATAAACCATGAAGAATGGTGTGTATCCTGTCGATCTGTTGGGTGTGGTATTGATGCTCCACAACACAGAAGGTAACTCCTCAACCCAACAACCCGGCGTCCGTTGCAAAGGAACCATAAGCCGGGGTTTGATGCCTCTCAAGATCTCTTGATTGGCCCTCTCCGCTTGACCATTAGACTGTGGGTGAGCCACTGATGACACGTCAAGCCGGATGTGCTCACGTTGACAGAACTCCTTCATGGCACCTTTTGACAGATTGGTACCATTGTCTGTTATAATGCTGTGTGGAAAGCCGAACCGGAAGATCACCTTTTTGATGAATTGAACCGCCGTGGCTGCGTCACACTTACTAACTGGCTCTGCCTCCACCCACTTCGTGAACTTATCAACCGCCACCAAAAGGTGGGTCTTCTTGTCCTTGGACCTCTTGAAAGGCCCAACCATATCCAGCCCCCAAGTTGCAAACGGCCAGGTGATTGGAATCATCCTCAATTCTTGAGCCGGTACATGAGCGCGCCTTGAGAATTTCTGACAGCCATCACATCTTTTGACCAAGTCCTCGGCATCAGCATGAGCTGTCAACCAATAGAAACCGTGACGAAACGCCTTGGCCACCAAAGATTTTGAACCGGCGTGGTGACCACAATCTCCTTCGTGGATCTCACGCAAAATTTCACGGCCTTCCTCAGGAGACACACAGCGTTGAAACGCCCCTGTCACACTGCAATGATGTAACTCTCCATTGATAATAGTCATGGACTTGGACCGCCGGATTATCTGCCTGGCCAAAGTTTCATCCTCTGGTAACTCGCCCCGGTTCATATACGCCAGATATGGAACCGTCCAATCCGGGATAACATGAAGAGCTGCCACCAACTGAGCTTCCGGATCAGGAACGGCCAAATCCTCTTCACCAGGGAGCTTGACGGACGGATTATGCAGAACATCCAGGAAGACATTAGGTGGAACCGGTTTACGTTGGGAACCCAGGCGGCTTAAAGCGTCCGCCGCTTCATTCTTCCGCCGGTCCACATGATCCACCTGATAACCTTTAAAGTGACCTGCAACAATATCCACCTCACGACGATATGCTGCCATGAGTGGGTCCTTGGAATCCCAAGTGCCGGACACTTGTTGAGCCACCAGATCCGAGTCACCGAAGCACTTAACTCGGCTTAGGTTCATCTCCTTAGCCATCCGAAGACCATGGAGTAAAGCCTCATATTCAGCTGCATTGTTAGTGCAAGGGAACATTAAACGGAGAACATAACAAAACTTATCACCTCGTGGGGAAGTTAATACGACTCCAGCCCCCGAGCCCTCCAATTGCCTGGACCCATCAAAATGAATAGTCCAATAAGTATGATCCGGCTTCTCTTCTGGCGCTTGTAGTTCTGTCCAATCATTGATGAAATCCACAAGTGCCTGAGATTTGATCGCCGTTCGGGGTATGTATTTCAACCCGTGAGGCCCGAGCTCTATAGCCCACTTAGCAATCCGGCCAGTTGCTTCCCTGTTCTGGATTATATCTCCCAACGGAGCAGAGCTGACCACCGTGATGGGATGACCTTGGAAATACTGCTTAAGCTTCCGGCTTGCCATAAAAACCCCATACACCAATTTTTGCCAATGCGGGTACCTCTGCTTGGACTCAATAAGTACCTCACTGATATAGTAGACCGGCCGTTGAACCGGATATTCCTTTCCGGCCTCCTTGCGCTCCACCACAATAGCCACACTAACAGCCCGGCGTTAGCTGCCACATATAGCAACAATGGCTCTTTGTCAACCGGAGCAGCGAGAACCGGCGGATTAGCCAGCTGCCGCTTTAAGTCCTCAAATGCTTCATTAGCGGCGTCACTCCAGACGAAGTTATCCGTTTTCTTCAGCATCTGATACAAAGGGATGGCCTTCTCGCCAAGGCGACTGACAAACCGGCTCAACGCGGCAATCCGGCCTGCCAGGCGTTGAACATCATTGATACACTTCGGTTTAGCCAAGGAGGTGATGGCTTTGATCTTTTCCGGATTAGCTTCAATGCCCCTGTTAGACACCAAAAAGCCCAAGAGCTTGCCTGCAGGTACACCAAAGACACACTTGGCCGGATTAAGCATCATTTTATAAACCCGCAGGTTATCAAAGGTTTCCTTCAAGTCATCAATCAATGTCTCCTTCTTCCTTGATTTTACCACAATATCATCCACATAGGCGTGAACATTGCGGCCGATCTGTTTATGAAGACAATTCTGCACACACCGTTGATAAGTCGCCTGGGCACTCTTGAGCCCAAAGGGCATGGACACATAGCAGAAGGCTCCAAAGGGAGTTATGAAGGCTGTCTTCTCCTGGTCCTTAACTGCCATTTTGATCTGATGATAACCAGAATATGCATCCAAAAAACTTAAACGCTCACAACCCGCCGTAGCATCAATAATTTGATCAATACGGGGGAGGGCAAAAGGATCTGCTGGACAAGCTTTGTTGAGATCTGTGTAGTCCACACACATACGCCAAGTGCCGTTCTTTTTAAGGACCAGCACCGGATTAGCCAACCACTCAGGATGGAATACTTCAACGATAAATCCAGCCGCCAAGAGCCTGGCTACTTCTTCTCCAATAGCTTTGCGTCTTTCTTCATTGAACCGGCGGAGAAACTGCTTGACCGGTTTATACTTGGGATCAACATTGAGAGTGTGCTCAGCGAGTTCTCTCGGTACACCTGGCATGTCAGAAGGCTTCCATGCAAAGATGTCCCGATTCTCACGGATGAACTCGATGAGCGCGCTTTCCTATTTCGGATCCAAGTTAGCGCTAATGCTAAACTGCTTGGACGAATCGCCAGGCACGAAGTCAACAAGCTTAGTCTCATCAGCCGATTTAAACTTCAGGGCCGGATCATGCTCTGTAGTTGGTTTCTTCAACGAAGTCATATGTGCCGGATCAACATTGTCCTTGTAGAACTTCAACTCTTCTGTTGCACAAACCGACTCAGCATAAGCTGCATCACCTTCTTCACACTCCAGAGCAATCTTGCGGCTCCCATGCACGGTTTTAGTTCCCTTGTGACCCGACATCTTGAGCTGCAGATAGACATAACAAGGCCGTGCCATAAGCTTAGCATAAGCTGGCTGTCCAAATAGGGCATGATACGGGCTTTTAATTTTCACCACTTCAAAGGTCAAAGTTTCTGATCTTCAGTCATGCTCATCTCCAAAAGCCACCTCCAGAGCTATCTTACCAATAGGATACGCCAATTTACCAGGCACCACACCATGGAACACCGTGTTGGACGGTTTAAGATTTTTATCTGTTAACCCCATGCGACGGAAAGTTTCATGATAAAGGATATTAATACTACTCCCTCCGTCCATGAGTACCTTGGTGAACTTATAGCCTCCCACCTGAGGTGCCGCCACCAACGCCAGATGACCCGGATTATCAATCCGGGGTGGATGATCCTCTCGACTCCATACAATAGGTTGTTCAGACCAGCATAAGTATCGGGGGACCGCCGGTTCAACGGCATTCACCGCCCTTTTATGAAGCTTCTGATCGCGCCTGTCCAAGCTACTGGTGAAGACATGATACTGTCCGCTATTCAACTGCTTCGGGTTGCTTTGGTAACCCGACTGCTGCTGCTGCTGATTGCCCTGATGATTATAGCCACCTTGGTTACCCTGATTATTTTGATTGTTATGTCCACCCTGATTACCGTGGAAGCCTGAACCAGAATTTGCGCCGCCATAACCCGGCCCATGAGAGCCGGGGCCCGAACCGCCTCCTGGTCCATGATCATACCAGAAAGAATCAGAATTTTTGAACTCTTGCATGATGTAACAATCTTTCCAGAGGTGCGTGGACGGGTCCTCCTTCGTCCCATGCTTTGGACAGGGCTGGTTCAGCAGATAAGACAAACGGTCCGGATTAGGACTTGGCCTTCCACCGCGCTGGGGCGGTTTACCCTTACACCACTGGCCCTTGTCATGTGTATTAGTATTAGCCACAAAGTCTAAACTGTGGTCCGCCTTATGCTTGCCGCCGTTTCCATGACCCGCCGGGTTGTGGTGCTGCCCCTTGGCGTTGCCGCTCCTTTTTCCCTTCCCTGTTTTATCATTGTCAGACTCGGGATCCTTGGTACTATCAGAGTCGGCATACTTCACCAGTGCAGCCATGAGGGTTCCCATGTCATTACAATGACGTTTGAGCCATCCCAACTTCAACTTCAGGGGTTCAAACCGGCAATTGCCTTCCAATGTTAAAACTGCGGTGTCAGCGTTGATGCGGTCCGATGAATGCAAAATCTCCGAAACCCGGCGCACCCAATGGGTTGTTGACTCTCCTTCCTCCTGGACACAGGTAGCTAAGTCCACAATTGACATGGGCTGCTTGCATATATCCTTGAAATTCTGAATAAACCGGGCTCTCAACTCGGCCCATGACCTGATAGAATTAGCCGGTAAGCTCTTTAACCAAGTGCGGGCTGTCCCTTCTAGCATCATGGTGAAGTATTTCGCACATGCCGCATCATCCACATCCAGCATCTCCATGGCCATCTCATAGCTTTCGACCCATGTTTCAGGGGATAAATCGGTGGTGTAATTCGGCACCTTGCGCGGGCCCTTGAAATCCTTGGGCAGGCGCACATTGCGCAACGCCGGGACGAGACACGGCACCCCAAAGAACTAGAGGTAACTCCTGGTTCCACCGATGTGGTTGGACGAACCGGAGTAAGCTGACGGGCTTCATGCTACGCTGCTAACTCGGCCTCTCTGCGTGCCCGAGCCCGGTCCACCACCTCCTGAGCATCACCGGCACCACCCACCGGGTTATTGCCACGGGGCAGATCATGGTTCCGCACATTGCTTGACACTGCCGGTTCATCCATACGCCTGCTGTAACTCCGGCTTGGACGGGGAGTGGAATGAATCCGATCGCGACTATATGAATAAGCCTCCTGTTGAACCAAGGCTGTCTGAAGAAGCTCCTTAACCCAACGCGTCTCGACCGCCGCCAGAGAATCGCCTTCGATCGGGATGGCCGCCAGCCGTGAAGCGGCAGCGACAATGTTGTCCATCGGGTTAGAGTAATGACCCGGTGGTGTGGGGACATGCGGTGTTACAATGTTGTACTGACGAGGCGGATCCTCCAAACGTGGTTGAACCGGCGCCCCTGCTCCAGGTGCTTCCCCCCGGTTTACCACCGGCGGATTACTGGTACCTGCTCCTGGGGTGTTAAAGAGATTTCCGGCGTCATAAACCGGCGGCAGGCGAGATCGGTGCCTCCTCTTCAGGACTTCGTTCGACGCACTCTGATCCAGCATAATCTGGTAAGCTTGTGCATCCAAAGCGGCCCGCTCCGCGGCTATCCTGGTATCCTCAGCTATTAAGCCGGCTTTGGCCTGGGTGATCTGATCTTTCACTTTCGCGATTTCCGGATTGTGTGCATCCTGATCCGCCTGGTTAACCTCCGCCATCAGCGTTGCCAACGCGTCAAACAAATCAGATAGAACCTGAGCTGGCGGTCGCACAGGGCCTCCTGCCCCGGCCGCTGTTGCCGCTGCCGATCCGGAAATCATCGCCGCTGCGGTCGAAGAGTGGAGCGCCGGTTGCGTGCCGGCCATGAAGATCGCAACCCGGTTTGGCAGATCAAAGGGGTCCGGAATACTGTCGCCATCGGAACAGCCCCCAATCCGGCCATCTTGTAACTGATATAACGATTCGGTCTCTCCGGTCGATGACTCGTCGCCGGAATAAACGACGGTCTCACCACCTGATTCCGATCTATCCTCAGATTCCCCTCCATGGATAACTCCCACGAAGGCACGCTTCATGACAGGCTTGACCCGGGCAGATCTCGCACGCTGAGCCGTTTCGACGAGGTCGGTGCAGATGTCCGGCTCAGGGCCCGGTTCGCCGATCTTGCCAATGAAAACGTGTATGCCACCAAAGGGGACCCGGTACCCGTACTCGATTGAGCCGGCCTCGGGGCCCCAGCCTGCATCGTCGATGTAGAGCATGCCGCGACGACTCTTGGTCATCCGGCCCACAGCGTAACCCTTGAGTCCTTCGAAGTTGCCCTCCAAGAACTTGAAACCATCGTGCGATAGCCCCACGGTGGGCGCCAACTGTCGTGGTTTTGTCACGGCAGATGTCCTAGAGAAAGGACTTAGTCGTGGAGCCATCGCTACGGGTTAACTTAAAGGGGTTAAAGCGGACAAGGGACGCAAGCGAATTCATACTAGTTCGGCCCCTTACGATGAAGGTAAAAGCCTACGTCTAGTTGTGATGGAATTGCTAGGGTTTCAATGACCAGGGAGCGAATACGCTTTGCCTGAGTCTCGAGTTGTTGTCTGTTGTCCTTGAACCGCCGCCAGGTCGTCCCCTCATATACATGGGCTGATGCCCGTCAGTTTACAGAATCCCGAGGCCGGCTCATAATCATGTGCGGCTCGGTCTCTGCTACTTCTATCTTACAACACAAGTTTACATATCAATGCCGGTTTATGTCTACAAGCCTTAAACCGACTTTGGGCCCTGGGCCTTCATAAAGCGTCACCGTCTGTCTTCATGGACTTCAGATACAGATGAACTACTTATGGGGTTAACCCGGCCTCTCCTGGCCGGTTTACGCCCAGTGGTAATATCCCCAACATGGACCCTGGCCTCGCAGCCCCGACGGCATGTTCCGCTTGAGCAACTTGACGCTCCCTCGTCTCCAGTTGCTCGAGCTCGAGGCTACGCTCCACAGCTTCCAGGGCCAACGCCTCCTCACGCTTCCGGACCTCCTCTTCCTTGGCAGCCATCCCCCTCAGCGACGCAAGGGCGGCTCTGCGCACCTCAATTGGACGCTCGAGGGACGCACTCCAGGCTTGGAGCTCCCACGCGCGCTTCTCCGCAGCTTCGCGATGGCAGTCAGCCTCGCGAGCCTCCTCCAAGGCTCGGGAGCAAGCCTCATGGGAAACCTTGAGGGACGCCTCGGCCTTCGCGTTGTCAAGATCACGCTGGTAGCGGCCAAGGTTGATGGCCACCCTCAGCTTCCGCCGTTCCTCCACTAGCCGAAGACCCTCAGCCTCAAGGCGCGAGTTGACACCCGCGAGTTCTTCACCAAGTCGGCTCATCGCGCCCATCGCCTCCTGGAAGAGCTCATGACGAACTACGCTCCGCCCGCGCTCGAACTCCAACGCATGCCCCACCTCGTCCTCTGCCACGGGGGCTGCAGGCGGGACGTGAAGCGGCGCACCCCCTCTCAGCAGGGGGCTGGGGGCTGGTGCCGCTCCAGGTGCCGGCCCGACCTCACGAGGGGCCCCGGCCAGTCGGGGCCCGCTGCTTGAAGAGGAGCTGAAGGCCGAAGCCAACTAGCCGCCGTCCATGACCAGAGGAGGACTCCGGGGAATGCCCGCCAAGCTCCAAGCCAGACCGTGAAGGAAGGGCATCGAAGCCGGGGATTCAAGGCGCCATGAAGGCGAGCGCACCCCCTCGGCTGGCCCAGCTCCGGGCGCGGCGTGCAGGCTCGGGGTACTCAAGGCCGATGGGGTTGCCGAGGAAGGCGGGGGTTGCTTCTCGAGGGACTCAACGGCCCTGGCAGAAGGGGTCCTGAAGAGCCAGCGTCAGGAAGGAAAGCAGCAATCAAGAAATCACAAGGTGCAGTACTTACTCGTCGACGGCGAAGTACTTTCGTCGCTTCAATGGCCCGAAGATACCGCTGCCGCTCGGAGACCCTTTCCTCTTGCGGAGCTCCTCGAAGTCCACACAAAGCCGACCGAAGCGCAAAACGTGGCGGCCAGTCTGGGGCGCAGCCAGAGAAGTGCTCGGGACAACAATTTCAAGGGTGCCTGGCTGCGGAGAACAGTCGGGCACTGCCTCACCGTGACCTCCCGAGGCCTCCGGAGTCTCGGCCTCAGGAGCCGTGTGCTGCATCGTCTCAACGACCAACGTCCCAGGATCACGGGTTCCCGAGGACGACGCCCCAGGAGCACCAAGCAGCTTCCGCACATCAGCACTCGTGCCACCAGCCTCTCGCAGTGCTCGTCCCCCTGCACCCACACTCGGGACGAGCTCGGCGCCGGCGACGAGGAAGGGAACCACGCTGACGGGGTTCTCGCGGGACCCCACCAGGCCGTCCAGACGGAGTCCCCACTCGTCAAAGGGAGGCATGCTCCCTGCAAATTCAGCCTTGTTCTTGTAGCGGTACAACAGACAGTTCTTCCCAGGCAAGTCATCCGGCGAAGGGACACCTGTCAAGACCTCGAGCACCGTTTTCCGCGTCCCGAGGGGGAGCCCGGACTCCTGAAACCTCATATGGTCCTAACTGCTGAGCAAGGTCCACATCGGGCGAGAATGGCGCTGAAGCGGGGTGACCCGGCGCTTGATGAACTCCTTCACCACCATAGGCGCGGTCACGCCGTGGTCCTTCAACTTCCTCAGCCTGAGCCAGATGGGGACAAGACGTGGGCTCGCAAGCCTCTCGTGGCCCTAGCCGGAGTGGAAGACGGCAGGCGCTGACGAGGCGTGGAGCAGAGGGCTGAGCACACCGGCGTCAACAAACACCCATTGTGTCCGAAACTCGCTCGTGGATGGAGGAAGCTCAAAGTCGATCCCCGCGCCCATCGTCGCGGCCACAGCCTGGAAGCTCACGCACCCTGAGCTCTGCCGGGGGTCAGTCAGATGCAATGAGAAGAAATGGCGGAAGAGGGCCACAGAAGGAGCGATGCCCACCATGGCTTCACACACAAAGGCAAAGACGGCAAGGAGAGTTACGGATTGAGGGTAGAGATGCAGCATGTGGATTTGATAATGCTCAAGCACCGCGTTGAAGAAGGCGGAGAAAGGAGGAATCAGGCTAGCCCAAAGGGCATCGATGAAGATTGGGACCTCGGTGGCTATCCGGGCAATGCGAGCGCGGGACGCAGGCCAAGCCACCGTCTCCCCCCACTCGTTGAAGCTGGAAGCGAGCATTGGACGCACCTTGTCCATGGCCTCGTCGTTTAGTGATGTCTACTACACAACCTTCTTCTTGTAGGCGTTGTTGGGCCTCCAAGTGTAGAGGTTTGTAGGATAGTAGAAAATTTCCCTCAAGTGGATGACCTAAGGTTTATCAATCCGTGGGAGGCGTAGGATGAAGATGGTCTCTCTCAAGCAACCCTGCAACCAAATAACAAAGAGTCTCTTGTGTCCCCAACACACCCGATACAATGTTACATTGTATATGTGCACTAGTTCGGCGAAGAGATGGTGATACAAGTGCAATATGGATGGTAGATATAGGTTTTTGTAATCTGAAAATATAAAACAGCAAGGTAACTAATGATAAAAGTGAGCATAAACGGTATTGCAATGCTAGGAAACAAGGCCTAGGGTTCATAAGTTCAGTAGTGCAAGTTCTCTCAACAATAATAACATAATTGGATCATATAACTATCCATCAACATGCAACAAAGAGTCACTCCAAAGTCACTAATAGCGGAGAACAAACGAAGAGATTATGGTAGGGTATGAAACCACCTCAAAGTTATTCCTTTCTGATCGATCTATTCAAGAGTCCGTAGTAAAATAACACGAAGCTATTCTTTCCGTTCGATCTCTCATAGAGTTCGTACTAGAATAACACCTTAAGACACAAATCAACCAAAACCCTAATGTCACCTAGATACTCCAATGTCACCTCAAGTATCCGTGGGTATGATTATACGATATGCATCACACAATCTCAGATTCATCTATTCAACCAACACAAAGTACTTCAAAGTGTGCCCCAAAGTTTCTACCAGAGAGTTAAGACGAAAACGTGTGCCAACCCCTATGCATAGGTTCATGGGCGGAACCCGCAAGTTGATCACCAAAACATACATCAAGTGGATCACGTGATATCCCATTGTCACCACAAATAAGCACGGCAAGACATACATCAAGTGTTCTCAAATCCTTAAAGACTCAATCTGATAAGATAACTTCAAAGGGAAAACTCAATCCATTACAAGAGAGTAGAGGGGGAGAAACATCATAAGATCCAACTATAATAGCAAAGCTCGTGATACATCAAGATCGTATCACCTCAAGAACACGAGAGAGAGAGATCAAACACATAGCTACTGGTACATACCCTCAGCCCCGAGGGTGAACTACTCCCTCCTTGTCATGGAGAGCGCCGGGATGATGAAGATGGCCACCGGTGAGGGATCCCCCCTCCGGCAGGGTGCCGGAACAGGGTCCCGATTGGTTTTTGGTGGTTACAGAGGCTTGCGGCGGCGGAACTCCCAATCTATTCTGTTCCTCGATGGTTTTAGGGTATATGGATATATATAGGCGAAAGAAGTCGGTAAGGGGAGCCACGAGGGGCCCACGAGGGTGGAGGGCCCGCCCAGGGGGTGGGCGCGCCCCCTGCCTTGTGCTCTCCTTGTTGATCCCCTGACGTGCACTCCAAGTCTCCTGGATTGCTTTCTTTCCAAAAGTAACTTCTCCTGAAGGTTTCATTCCTTTTGGACTCCGGTTGATATTCCTTTTCTTCGAAACACTGAAACAAGGGAAAAAACATAAACTGGCACTGGGCTCTGGGTTAATAGGTTAGTCCCAAAGATAATATAAAAGTGTAAAATAAAGCACATAAACATCCAAAACAGATAATATAATAGCATGGAATAATCAAAAATTATAGATACGTTGGAGACGTATCAGCATCCCCAAGCTTAATTCCTGCTCGTCCTCGAGTAGGTAAATGATAAAAATAGAATTTTTGATGTGGAATGCTACCTAACATATTTATCCATGTAATTCTCTTTATTGTGCGAGAATATTCAGATCCATAAGATTCAAGGTAAAAGTTTAATATTGACATGAGAACAATAATACTTCAAGCATACTAACAAAGCAATCATGTCTTCTCAAAATAACATGGCCAAAGAAAGTTATCCCTACAAAATCATATAGTCTGGCTATGCTCTATCTTCACCACACAAAATATTTAAATCATGCACAACCCCGATGGCAAGCCAAGCAATTGTTTCATACTTTTGATGTTCTCAAACTTTTGCAATCTTCACGCAATACATGACACTATAGGTGGAATAGAATGGTGGTTGTGGAGAAGACAAAAAGAAGAAGATAGTCTCACATCAACTAGGCGTATCAACGGGCTATGGAGATGCCCATCAATAGATATCAATGTGAGTGAGTAGGGATTGCCATGCAACGGATGCACTAGAGCTATAAGTGTATGAAAGCTCAAAAAGAAACTAAGTGGGTGTGCATCCAACTCGCTTGCTCACGAAGACCTAGGGCATTTTGAGGAAGCCCATCATTGGAATATACAAGCCAAGTTATATAATGAAAAATTCCCACTAGTATATGAAAGTGACAATAGGAGACTCTCTATCATGAAGATTATGGTGCTACTTTGAAGCACAAGTGTGGTAAAAGGATAGTAGCATTGTCCCTTCTATCTTTTTCTCTCATCATTTTTTTGGGCCTTTTTTATGGCCTATGTTTTTTTTTCGTCCGAAGTCTCATCTTGACTTATGGGGGAATCATAGTCTCCATCATCCTTTCCTTACTTGGGACAATGCTCTAATAATGATGATCATCACACTTTTATTTACTTACAACTCAAGAATTACAACTCGATTCTTGGAACAAAATATGACTCTATATGAATGCCTCCGGCGGTGTACCGGGATGTGCAATGACTCGTGAGTGACATGTATGAAACAATTATGAACGGTGGCTTTGCCACAAATACAATGTCAACTACATGACCATGCAAAGCAATATGACAATGATGGAGCGTGTCATAATAAACGGAACGGTGGAAAGTTGCATGGCAATATATCTCGGAATGGCTATGGAAATGCCATGATAGGTAGGTATGGTGGCTGTTTTGAGGAAGGTATATGGTGGGTGTATGATACCGGCGAAAGGTGCGCTGTATTAGAGAGGCTAGCAATGGTGGAAGGGTGAGAGTGCGTATAATCCATGGACTCAACATTAGTCATATGAACTCATATACTTGTTGCAAGAATCTATCAGTTATCGAAACGAAGTACTACACGCATGCTCCTAGGGGGATAGATTGGTAGGAAAAGACCATCGCTCATCCCCGACCGCCACTCATAAGGAGGACAATCAATAAATAAATCATGCTCCGACTTCATCACATAACGGTTCACCATACGTGCATGCTACGGGAATCACAAACTTTAACACAAGTATCTCTCAAATTCACAACTACTCAACTAGCATGACTCTAATATCACCATCTTCATATCTCAAAACAATCATAAGGAATCAAACTTCACATAGTATTCAATGCACTTTATATGGAAGTTTTTTATTATATCCCTCTTGGATGCCCATCATATTAGGATTAAATTCATAACCAAAGCAAATTACCATGCTGTTTAAGACTCTCAAAATAATATAAGTGAAGCATGAGAGTTCATCTATTTCTTCAAAATAAAACCACCGTCGTTCTCTAATAGGATATAAGTGAAGCACTACACCAGATGACAAACTACTCCAAAAGATATAAGTGAAGATCAATGAGTAGTCGAATAATTATGTAACTATGTGAAGACTCTCTAACCTTTAAGAATTTCAGATCTTGGTATTGTATCCAAACAGCAAGCAAAACAAAATAAAATAAAATGACTCTCCAAGCAAAACACATATCATGTGGTGAATAAAAATATAGCTCCAAGTAAAGTTACCGATGAATGAAGACGAAAGAGGGGATGCCTTCCGGGGCATCCCCAAGCTTAGACGCTTGGTTATCCTTGAATATTACCTTGGGGTGCCTTGGGCATCCCCAAGCTTAGGCTCTTGCCACTCCTTATTCCATAGTCCATCGAATCTTTACCCAAAACTTGAAAACTTCACAACACAAAACTTAACAGAAAACAAGTAAGCTCCGTTAGTATAAGAAAATAAACCACCACTTAGGTACTGTAATGAACTCATTCTTTATTTGTATTGGTGTTAAATCTACTGTAATCCAACTTCTCTATGGTTCATACCCTCCGATACTACTCATAGATTCATGAAAATAAGCAAACAACACAATGAAAACAGAATCTGTCAAAAACAGAACAGTCTGTAGTAATCTGTATCAAACGTATACTTCTGTAACTCCAAAAATTCTACCAAAATAGGATGACCTAGAAAATTTGTTTATTGATCTTCTGCAATTGGAATCAATATTTTATCACGTTCTGGTAATTTTAAACAATTCTTTTCGTGAACAGAAAGTTTCTGGAATTTTCAGCAAGATCAAATCACTATCATCCAAGAAGATCCTATAGGTCTTACTTGGCACAAACACTAATTAAAACATAAAACCACATATAACCAGAGGATAGATGATTTATTTATTACTAAACATAACCAAAAAGCAAGAAACAAAAATAAAATTTGGTTGCCTCCCAACAAGCGCTAACGTTCAACGCCCCTAGCTAGGCATGATGATTTCAATGATGCTCACATAAAAGATAAGAATTGAAACATAAAGAGAGCATCATGAAGAATATGACTAGCACATTTAAGTCTAATCCACTTACTATGCATAGGGATTTTGTGAGCAAACAACTTATGGGAACAATAATCAACTAGCATAGGAAGGAAAAACAAGCATAACTTCAAAACTTTAAGCACATAGAGAGGAAACTTGATATTATTGCAATTTATACAAGCATATGTTCCTCTCTCATAATAATTTTCAGTAGCATCATGATTGAATTCAACAATATAACCAGCACCTAAAGCATTATTTTCATGATGCACAAGCATATAAATTTTATTACTCTCCACATAATTTTTCTCATGAATAGTAGTGGGAGCAAACTTAACAAAATAACTATCATGTGAAGCATAATCCAATTGAAAATTAAAATCATGATGACAATTTTCATGGTTATCTTTATTCTTTATAGTATACGTGTCATCACAATAATCATCATAAATAGGAGGCATGCTTTCATCATAGTAAATTTGCTCATCAAAGCTTGGGGGACAAAAAATATCATCTTCATCAAACATAGCTTCCCCAAGCTTGTGGCTTTGCATATCATTAGTATCATGGGTATTCAAAGAATTCATACTAACAACATTGCAATCTTGCTCATCATACAAAGATTTAGTGCCAAACATTCTATGTAATTCTTCTTCTAGTAATTGAGCACAATTTTCCTTCCCATCATTTTCACGAAAGACATTAAAAAGATGAAGCATATGAGGCACCCTTAATTCCATTTTTTCGTAGTTTTCTTTTATAAACTGAACTAGTGATAAAACAAGAAACTAAAAGATTCGATTGCAAGATCTAAAGATATACCTTCAAGCACTCACCTCCCCGGCAACAGCGCTAGAAAAGAGCTTAGTTGACGGGGTGTGAGTGCCGCTTACCTAGCCTCCCCGGCAACGGCGCCAGAAAAGAGCTTGATGTCTACTACACAACCTTCTTCTTGTAGATGTTGTTGGGCCTCCAAGTGCAGAGGTTTGTAGGACAGTAGCAAATTTCCCTCAAGTGGATGACCTAAGGTTTATCAATCCGTGGGAGGCGTAGGATGAAGATGGTCTCTCTCAAGCAACCCTGCAACCAAATAACAAAGAGTCTCTTGTGTCCCCAACACACCCGATACAATGGTAAATTGTATAGGTGCACTAGTTCGGCGAAGAGATGGTGATACAAGTGCAATATGGATGGTAGATACAGATTTTTGTAATCTGAAAATATAAAAACAGCAAGGTAACTAATGATAAAAGTGAGCACAAACGGTATTGCAATGCTAGGAAACAAGGCCTAAGGTTCATACTTTCAGTAGTGCAAGTTCTCTCAACAATGATAACATAATTGGATCGTATAACTATCCCTCAACATGCAACAAAGAGTCACTCCAAAGTCACTAATAGAGGAGAACAAACGAAGAGATTATGGTAGGGTACGAAACCACCTCAAAGTTATCCTTTCTGATCGATCTATTCAAGAGTCCGTAGTAAAATAACATGAAGCTATTCTTTCCGTTCGATCTATCATAGAGTTCGTACTAGAATAACACCTTAAGACACAAATCAACCAAAACCCTAATGTCACCTAGATACTCCAATGTCACCTCAAGTATCCGTGGGTATGATTATACGATATGCATCACACAATCTCATATTCATCTATTCAACCAACACAAGGTACTTCAAAGAGTGCCCCAAAGTTTCTACCGGAGAGTCAAGACGAAAACGTGTGCCAACCCCTATGCATAGGTTCATGGGCGGAACCCGCAAGTTGATCACCAAAACATACATCAAGTGGATCACGTGATATCCCATTGTCACCACAGATAAGCACGTCAAGACATACATCAAGTGTTCTCAAATCCTTAAAGACTCAATCCGATAAGATAACTCCAAAGGGAAAAATCAATCCATTACAAGGGAGTAGAGGGGGAGAAACATCATAAGATCCAACTATAATAGCAAAGCTCCTGATACATCAAGATCGTATCACCTCAAGAACACGAGAGAGAGAGAGATCAAACACATAGCTACTGGTACACACCCTCAGTCCCGAGGGTGAACTACTCCCTCCTCATCATGGAGAGCACCGGGATGATGAAGATGGCCACCGGTGAGGGATCCCCCCTCCGGCAGGGTGCCAGAACAGGGTCCCGATTGGTTTTTGGTGGTTACAGAGGCTTGCGGCGGCGGAACTCCCGATCTATTTTGTTCCTCGATGGTTTTAGGGTATATGGAGATATATAGGAGAAAGAAGTCGGTAAGGGGAGCCACGAGGGGCCCACGAGGGTGGAGGGCATGCCCAGGGGGGTGGGCACGCCCCCTGCCTCATGCTCTCCACGTTGATCCCCTGACGTGCACTCCAAGTCTCCTGGATTGCTTTCTTTCCAAAAATAACTTCTCCCGAAGGTTTCATTCCGTTTGGACTCCGTTTGATATTACTTTTCTTCGAAACACTGAAACAAGGGAAAAACAGAAACTGGCACTGGGCTCTGGGTTAATAGGTTAGTCCCAAAGATAATATAAAAGTGTAAAATAAAGCCCATAAACATCCAAAACAGATAATATAATAGCATGGAACAATAAAAAATTATAGATACGTTGGAGACGTATCAGCATACCCAAGCTTAATTCCTGCTCGTCCTCGAGTAGGTAAATGATAAAAACCGTATGCCCTTTGTCAGCATACTTACACTCATTGCTGTTTGATTATGTAGCGTCACTGTAAATGTTCGCTTCTTTATCCTCCCTTTGCTTGAAATTATACGATCTATATTTACTCTTAGATAAATGTAGAATTAACACAATGGTTCTGAAGTTTGGGATTGCTCATGTAAGTCCCTGTTGTTATGTACTCCCTCTGTATCGAATTAATTGTTCATCAATTGGATGTATTTAGAACTTAATAGTGCTAGATACATCCATTTGAGCGACAACTAATAACGGGCGGTGGTGGTATTACTGTACATGCATCGCGAGATAGTTGATTGTCTAGCATTACTCTGCATCTTATCTGCCCTGCCCTCCACTTTCTCTAAATTATCATATCTATATTTACTCTTACCAAAATGTTGAATAAAGCCAATGCCACTGCACACGTTGATGTCTACATTCCTCTTGTCAGTACCTTTTGCCTTGTAACGCTGTACTTAATTAATTGCTATTTGATTATGTATCATCTGTCTGCACCTGAGCTTCATTATCCTCTATTTCTTCCAATATTATTTGATCCATATTTACTCTTTGCAAAATGTGGAATAATGGCAATGCTTATAAAGAATTTTCTAAGGGGAATTTATTGAATTATCTTTCCATCAACATGGAGAAGGGCTTTGTCCAGCCCGTGTTAACATGTAATGTAAGTTCATCCTTCTCAAGCCTTCAAACTTTGTTCTAGTATAGATTTGGATAGGCATCATTTCCTCCACTGCTGTTTACATCTGATTGGATGTTTGCAACAACTACCGGTTTTAAATTGTAGTTGTAAAAACATGTTCCTTATGCAGAACAGATCCATTTATTTGCTTATATAATTGTGAAACCTGTTACGTGTCTCCTTGTTTCTCTTTCAGAGTCGTATCTCTTATGCCAGGCAGAACTTTAGGAAAGATAGTGAGCCAAACCATCTTGAGGACAGCGAGATGACCCCAAGGTCCTGTCTTGATGAAGACAGTGAGTTGAAGCTACTCACCAGCAGGTGTGAGACAACCTCTGTGCAGTCGCTGCCTCAATCAGTTTGACTTCTTCAGTCTCAACTTAAATCGGAAAGGCTTGCTTCAGCTCAGCTCCGACTTGAAGTCAAAGATGTAATGAAGATGTCAGGGGACTGCCTTGTGCACTATGGTGCCATACAGCTAGGGATGAAGAATCTATCGTTGACAAAACTGATGTCTCATCAACTTGTTCGGCTGCTTGCGGGGCCCGAGCTTGCCAGGTCTAGTGCCTTCTGAAGTGCTCCCAGTTTTGTATATTCTTTTGTCGACGCGTTTATATGCACTGATGGCGACCTTTGATGCCTAGTGTATGTAATCCGCGGTCATGTTGCGCTTTATTATCACCGGTAGCGAACTTTGATTCCTAGTGGATGTAATATGCCGTAATTTCTTTATTGTATAGTCTAGGTTTATTCTTTAGTCGGTATGCTTTAATTTAGGCCGGAAGGTTTAGTGGATCTCAGTGTTGTCGGTGTTCAGGCCGGCCCGTTACTCATATGGGCCAAAACCTGGGCCTATAATCATCTTGGGCCATTAGCAGGTCTAAACCTATAGTAGTTTCCCGCCATTAATAGGCCATGGGCTACATATTTACTGTAGTGACACCGGGCTTCCTACGGGCCGTAGAAACAATGGGCCTTCTATGGTCCGTTGAAACGATGGGCCTTCTACGGGCCGTAGAAACAATGGGCCTTCTACGAGCCGTATCATCAATGGGCCTTAGACGGGCCGTATGATCGATTGGCCAACATGGGCCAAAAATAGACCGCATTATGGCCGTAAACGGGCTAGAGTTGGAGTCGTCCATCCATGGGCCGACCATAATGGGCCGTCGTTAATAGGCCGTATTTGATGACGCTATGAAAACGGCCCAACGTATTAACGGGCCACAAACGAGCCGACTGTAACCACGGGCTGAATTTGGCCCACAAGCAGAAAATGGCAGTAACGGGCCGTAAGTAACCGAATGCTGGAAATAAGCCCAAGAATAAATGGGCCCTGAGAAGGCCGAAAGATAACATGGGCTGCAAACGGCCCAATGGATTAATGGGCCGTTAATGGGTATAAAGTGATACACTGTTCATTACGGGCCAGTTTCACCACGGGCCGTTAATGGGCCAAGAGTTACAAAGGGCCTCATTTGGGCCGAAAGACGTCATGGGCCATACATGGGCCGGAACTTAAAATGGGCTGGAATCATATTGGACGGCCCAGATGGTGCTACTGGGCCTAATTCGGATAGGTCGTAACGGGCCCTGGGTTAGCGAGCTGTAAATGGGCTATATGCGAACATGCCGTTAATAGGCTTTCCGTGGGCCGGCCCGCCACCTTTTGACCAAGTCAAACGGGCCGGCATTTTCACAGGAATGGGCCTTTGTTCGGCCATGCCACGTGTCGACGTATCATAGGCGCCTTCGGTCCAATGAGTGGATGACATCTGTCCGAACGGTTAGCCGACACATGTTTCCTCCAGCCAATGATGATTTTACACATCAAAAATCCCCATTGGTCGGGGCTGTTAGTGGGTTATCGGATCCAAAACTGGACCCGATAGCTTAACGGTGTTCCGTTACGTTGGATGCCACGTGTCGGTCACCCTTGACTAAAGCACTTCTGTGACGCGCGATTTATCATCATGGAAGTGGACACTTCCGTGATGATAATTTTGGTAATGTCATGGAACACTTCTACGACAGCACAGGTATGACTATCTTGATTCCGTCATAAAATTGTCATGGATGTACATGCATGACAAAAAACGCGACCTACTGTGACAAACACGTATCATCACGGAAGTGTATATTTTTTGTAGTGGATACTCCGTACAAAGTACGACAGAGAAATAACCACAGAGAAAGAAGCTAAAAGTAAACAATCAAACGAGCATTTTTTGCATTTGTTTTGCATTGAATCATTTCACAAGCTTGACTAGTGTTGTTTTTCTACTTTTACAAAAACCGCATCGTAATGTTAAAACGTGCATTTGCACGTACATAAGTAATAGTAGTACTCCCTCCGTCTAGGTGTATAAGTCTTCCCTCCTTCTTGGTCACGATGCACAACCAAAGATGACTTAGAGCAAGTACAATAGAGCTGAGTCAGCAGGCTATAAAAAATAAACTAGTATATTTCTGCTTAGTTGGAGGAAAGAGAAGAGGAGAGAGAAGGTAAGCGGGCTCTTCATGAAGAGCCAGCTCTACCACGTGCTCCTAGGCACTTTGTGAGAATGAAAGGTGGACCACATAATAAAAATGTAGTACACTCTTTTGATCTTCTATTGTACATGTTGGCTATAAGATGGGCTGTAGATGACATGGCACTGGCTTATAGCCAGCAGCTGGCTATACTATTAACCATGCTCTTATTGACCTGGACGGAGGGAGTAGCACAGTCTGCAAGCATATAAAGAGAGAGACGTGTAGTGCGATAGTATATAGTAAAGTTTGTGCTATATGCACGTACTTACAAAATGCGTACGGATACACAAGGTTTCCAAACTTTCCCTTTTACATACTTAATTAAGGACGCTAATAATTCCTGAATGTTCGGGATTTATCATTTGCATCCCAAAACTAATGAGATCGCCTTACAAAACAAAAATTATACTCCTACTAAAAGCCACGGCGCTCGCAGGAGCGCTTGCGGCGCGCCACGAGTGCCCTGGTGCGTGGCCGTTTCCCAGCGCGCCAACACAACGCCTCTTCCTTAGCCTCGCAACTCGCGAGGTGCTGATTGGCGGCTTGCCGGCAGGCGAGCGCGATCTCACCGGTGTGGTGATCCGGCGCCAACAGGTACTCCTCTTTGCTGGAAGCGTGCATCCGGTCCACGTACCACCAAGCGTAGATGAGGCGCTTGGGCCCGACTGCACTCAGGGCTTTGGCACGGGCGTCCTCCGCCACCCTCACGGCCCTCACACGAGCCTTCAGCCAAAGAGCCAATTGCCTCACTCTCTCGGACGCGACAGAGGCCTGCCAGGCAGCTTGTCCCGCGGTGAGCTTCTCTTCCTCGGCCTTCTTCTCCGCCTCTATTTTGGCGCGCTCTGCTGGAGGCAAAGCCTCCCACAAGGCGACATCCATTTCTTTCCAAAGCTCCTCAAGGCTGGGAGGCTCGGCAGGCGGCGCGGCGTTCTCCTTGTAGCGGGGAGCCGACGCGTCCTCTGATGCGCGGGCTGGTGAGAGTGGGAACGCCGACGCGTCCACCTTGACGCGTCGCGGCAAGGAGCGGAACACCGACGCGTCCCCCTCGACTAGTGGCGGCGAGGAACGGAACGGCGACGCGTCCACCTCGACACGTCGCGGCGAGGAGCAGAACACCGACGCGTCCTCCTCGACTAGTGGCAGCAAGGAACAGAACGGCGACGCGTGACCGTCCGCGCGGTGCAGCGAGGGGCGCCTAGGGCTTGGGAGGGGCGATGCCATGCTGGTCGACATGAGAGGGAGGGGCAGGAGATAGCGATGAACGTGAGCGTTCTTCCAAATGCCGTGGGAGGCGCAGTATTTATAGCGAGCAATGGCACACCTACGTAAGATATGGACTGAGCTGCACTGACTTAACTGCAGGTCCAGTTGCGTCACTGACATGTGGGCCAGACCCCTGTTGGGCCCATATGTTAGTGACCCAATGCACCTGCAGTTAAGTAACCGAAGCAGTGTCCCGGAAGATATGTTGTGTGGTTAACGTAGTAACAACTACGTGGGCATATTTGTTGGAGTAAATTACGGGGGAGGGAAGGGGTGGAAATATTGCTGGTCACAACGGATTGGACGAGAGCGGGGGGAGGAGAGTCATGCATGCAGATTTTTTCCACACGGGGTGGAGTGGTGGGACCGCCGGAGGGAGAAGGAGAGTCTCGCAGGCATATAGTTTCCACACATGGAGAGGAAAAGATTTGGAGACGAACGGGCTTCCTGCAGGTATGGGGAACGGTGCATAATAAGTCTCATATTGCATGCCGGGCTAGGTATAGTCTCAGGTCATTAAAAACATACACGCCCCACACATGTTCATATTTCAAGGTGCGCTAAATTATTGCATGCGATGGTTAAGGCTGGCCATAATGGTGGTATCTTAGCTGGTATCATGCACACGGGAATAGCAAACATGCTGATGTGGCAAAGAATTAAAGAAGAGAGGGGGGTTAGAGTAACTAGTGTTCATGCATGCATTGGTAAACACATTTTTTGTGAAGAACGACAGCATTAGTTCACTACTTTTGCAGACTACAAAAACTATTCCACCGCCTCTATCTTGCTAAGAGTAGGTGAAATTTTTGAGTCGAGCCCTTTAAACTAGAAGGGAGGTAGTAGTACTCTAATAGCTAACCTTGGCCCTGTTTGGATCCATGTGTTAGAGTTAGTTTGGGTTAGTTTGAACTCAACTAACCCAAAAAAAGTCTAACCCACCCAAGAGGTGCTTATTTGGGTTAGTTCTTCTCGGGACACTAAAAAACACATTTTTCTCTCGCTCTCCCCGCAGTAGATCCCTCCCCACTTCCTCGAAGCTTCTCGTCCTATCCCTCCCTCCCTCCCTCTCGCACCGCCCATGAAGGCACCTCGCCGTATCTGCGCTCCATCTAACCCTGTCATCCAAACACCTCTTTCGCTAGAGTTACTTCAGGGTAAGTTCAGGATTAGAATCTTTAACTCATCTAACTCATCTAATAGTAGTTCTTATACTCATTATAATCAGTATTTTAGATATTGATATTTTTAGTATAAATTTGGTCAAACACTTTGCAAACGGTCAACGGAAGTAAAAAGGACCAGAGGGAGTATCATGCATGTGGAGTAGGCAAAACAAATTGCTCATTTATAGCCGGTCGAAGTCTCAAAGGGCGCGACCGCGCGAGGGAGGCGAAGGTCGTGGGAGGCGTGACGGTTGACGGAATTAAGTGAAGTTACCCACGCGCCGGCATGGCGTGCGAACAGGCAGAAGCTATACCGTCAGGCCTACGATATGGGTCTAGTAGACATGACATCTAGTGGGTCCCGCATAGTTCTCGAGAACTCTTTGGGGGCTTGGAGCCGTTTATCCACCGGGCAAGCCAACAACCCCACACCGTTCGCACGCCCTACTTGTCCCCGTCTTCTACTAGTATAGTACCTTAGAACAGTTCGCTCCCAGTCGTCCCGTCCTTTCACATTACACCAGTTCAACTTCTCTTAACCCTCCTCCAAAATCCATGGCCTCCCAAATCTCCATGGTCGCCGCTGAGTACCAGGTTAGAGCCATCACCGGCGATGAGTTCTTCGTCATCTACACACGTGGATCTGCAACGGTGAAAGCATGCCATGCTCGCTTCCTACGCATGTTCAACAGTTCAACGAATGAGTGGGTCACTGGGCTAGATGTTGATTACACCACAGTCCTGCAAAGAGAGAAGAAACTAAAGGAGGCGGAGAAGAAGAAGCCCGCCGTGATCCAGGTTTGCGTACATAACATGTGCTTGGTCTACCACATATGCCATGCCGACGTTGAGTGCCAGGATTTTAAGAACTTCCTCAAGGACGAAAGAGTGAAATTCGTTACTATAGACTTTAGGAACGACAGGGATGTCCTGGGTCGGATAGGCCTCGTTCTAGGCAAGCCCTTCGATCTCCAGAAGGCAAGCCTGGTGTCCTCCTCTCAGCCTTCAATGCTGACCCTGGCAGCAGCCATGATTGATCCTTTGTACGCTAAAATGAAGAAACCTCACCACGAGTTTCATCATGCATGGGAGTCAAAGACATTAGATGAAGATCACATCCTGTATGCAGCAATGGATGCCTACCTTTGTTTAAATATCTACAAGGGTTGGATGAAGAAGCAGAGCCCAGTGTCCGGTTCAAGCAAAGAAACGTCGGCGAAGAGGAAGAGGAAGAGGGACGAGGACGAAGTCGAGGACGTGGACTCGGACTCCGAGTAGGTGGCAGTGCCGTCGCTCATGCTGGTTCTACTTCAGTGTCAAGTGGACTAGTTGCTTAGTTTATTTTCAAGGGTGTGTTGTGCTTAGGCCCCAGCAGAACTATGTTTATGTTCTTTCTCGTTATTTGAACTCTTTAGTATGTACAGTAGTACTAGTACTATGTCTTACTACTGTTCTTCTTGCAAGTGGTACTACTGCTCGTATCTTCGTGTTCCTACTGTACTTAAAATGTTCGTACTAGTAGTATAATTTGGGTCAGTCGATTTGTGAAAGAATTTCGACGGAGTGAAGGAAGAAGACGACAGGCTTCCCATGATCTATCTTATGAGTGTTGGGTGACGGACAAAAGGGATCGTGCCCGGGTTAAACGGATGGCGGGGGTGGGGGTGAGCATGGCGGTGGCAGGCGGTTCAGGGGAGGGCGCGACGGCGGCGGCAGGCGGTTAGGCGTGTGGCAGGCTGAGAAGATGAACCGTGTTGCATCAAATGGCTCACAAGAGTCGACTGACCCAAATTGCTCCTTCAGATTGCAGGATCCACGTGGCATTCAAGGTCTCGAAGGTAGATTCCGCGTCCGCACCCGGTTTGCGGGCTCGACTCACGCGCGACCGGCTTCCGCCGCGACAGCCACCATGCGCGCCTCCTCCGCGCGGGCGGAGACGACAATGACACGCTAGTTCCTCCTCGCCGGCGTGCTGGAGCACGCACTCGTCCTCCTCTTTGTATGCTGCGTGCATAGACGCGGCTCCACCAGCTGCTCGCGTGCTTGGCAGCGCGGCAGCATCGCGAGGAGGGACTGGAGACGATGTGAGCGGGCGAGCCTTCGGCTTGGCGGCGACACGGCGATGATGGGCGAGAAATTGTTGGCCGAAGCAGGCGGGCGCCGGCATGCGCAACGGCGACGGCGACAGATTGATGAGTGCGCGTATGGGAGCTTAGTTTAGTTTTATATAGGGTTGGTCAAACTTAAAAAAAACCATACTAGTACACGTAAACATTAGACTTAGGCAGCGCTTTTATTAGTTACCACAGCCACGATACGGAATCCTATGCAAGCGCATGAACCGTGGCCGCGCAGTCGATTGAACGGTGTGTCACCATGTCGCGCTCGAAGGACATCCACCGAACCTTTTTATGTGTGTGAAAACAATCCCCGAATATTACTCAACTTTTTTTCTAGGAAAAGTTCTTGACGCTACAATATTTCCATATATTTGAATTTAGCTCCAGTTTATGTTTATTTGGATTTGGACGTTTTAGGCGCGCCCTAGTTTTTTTAATACTGATTTTGTGTGTGTGACTGAGAGAGAACGTGTGTATTTGTCCATATGTGTGTTGTGGCGGAAGGGCAATGTGGAGACGGTGTGCGTGTGATAGAGACATAGAGAGGTGTGAATGTGCAAATGATCATGCATGAGTGAGACATAGAAAGATGTCGATACGTTGTGTATACATGAGAGAACGGTCCTCTATTTTACTTGTGTGTGTGTGTGTGAGAGAGAGAGGAGCATTCGTAACACAACAACCATCTCTCTCGATTCGTCTGTCCCTCGCACGATCGCATGTAACACATGCATCAACGCGCACATTTTGACACCCTCACCCGGCCCCTGCCCACCTCAAGGCCCGCACATCGCTCCCTATCTCGCACGCACAATCTCTTCATGAATACCCTGTTTAGCAAGTAGCTTTCCGTCACATACACACACATTTCTCTCCTTAGGTTTGTTTTCTCTCAATATCTGACACACACACACACACAGCACACAGCTATTGGAAATATGCCCTAGAGGCAATAATAAATGGTTATTATTATATTTCTGTGTTCATGATAATAGTCTATTATTCATGCTATAATTGTATTGTCCGGAAATCGTAATACATGTGTGAATACATAGACCACAACCTGTCCCTAGTAAGCCTCTAGTTGACTAGCTCGTTGATCAACAGATAGTCATGGTTTCCTGACTATGGACATAGGATGTCACTGATAACGGGATCACATCATTAGGAGAATGATGTGATGGACAAGACCCAACCTAAGCATAGCATAAAAGATCGTGTAGTTTCGTTTGCTAGAGCTTTTCCAATGTCAAGTATCTTTTCCTTAGACCATGAGATCGTGCAACTCCCGGATACCATAGGAGTGCTTTGGGTGTGCCAAACGTCACAACGTAACTGGGTGACTATAAAGGTGCATTACGGGTATCTCCGAAAGTGTCTGTTGGGTTGGCACGGATCGAGACTGGGATTTGTCACTCCGTGTAAACGGAGAGGTATCTCTGGGCCCACTCGGTAATGCATCATCATAATGAGCTCAATGTGACTAAGGCGTTAGTCACGGGATCATGCATTGCGGTACGAGTAAAGAGACTTGCCGGTAACGAGATTGAACTAGGTATTGGGATACCGACGATTGAATCTCGGGCAAGTAACATACCGATTGACAAAGGGAATTGCATACGGATTGATTGAATCCTCGACACCGTGGTTCACCCGATGATATCATCGTGGAACATGTGGGAGCCAACATGGGTATCCAGATCCCGCTGTTGGTTATTGACCGGAGAGGCGTCTCGGTCATGTCTGCATGTCTCCCGAACCCGTAGGGTCTACACACTTAAGGTCCGGTGACGCTAGGGTTGTAGAGATATATGTATGCGGAAACCCGAAAGTTGTTCGGAGTCCCGGATGAGATCCCGGACGTCACGAGAGGTTCCGGAATGGTCCGGAGGTGAAGAATTATATATAGGAAGTCCAGTTTTGGCCACCGGGAAAGTTTCGGGGGTTATCGGTATTGTACCGGGACCACCGGAAGGGTCCCGGGGGTCCACCGGGTGGGGCCACCTGTCCCGGAGGGCCCCGTGGGCTGAAAGTGGAGGGGAACCAGCCCCTAGTGGGCTGGGGCGCCACCTTGGGCCTCCCCCTCATGCGCCTAGGGTTGGAAACCCTAGGGGGGAGTTCCCCCTTGCCTTGGGGGGCAAGGCAACCCCTTCCCCCCTTGGCCGCCGCCCCCCCCCTTGGAGATCCCATCTCCTAGGGCTGCGCACCCCCCTTGGGGGCCTATATAAAAGGGGGGGAGGGAGGGCAGCACACTACAGCCTTTGGCGCCTCCCTCCTCCCCTGCAACACCTCTCTCTCTCGCGCAGAAGCTCGGCGAAGCCCTGCCGGAGAGCCGCTACATCCACCACCACGCCGTCGTGCTGTTGGATCTCCATCAACCTCTCCTCCCCCCTTGCTGGATCAAGAAAGGAGGAGACGTCGCTGCACCGTACGTGTGTTGAACGCGGAGGTGCCGTACGTTCGGCACTCGGTCATCGGTGATTTGGATCACGGCGAGTACGACTCCGTCATCCACGTTCATTGGAACGCTTCCGCTCGCGATCTACAACGGTATGTAGATGCACTCCCTTCCCCTCGTTGCTAGTAGACTCCATAGATGCATCTTGGTGAGCGTAGGAAAATTTTAAAATTATGCTACGATTCCCAACAGTGGTATCAGAGCCAGGCCTATGCGTAGTTACTATGCACGAGTAGAACACAAAGAAGTTGTGGGCGTTGATGTTGCCAATTCTTCTTGCCGCTACTAGTCGTTTCTTGTTTCGGCGGCATTGTAGGATGAAGCGGCCCGGACCGACCTTACACGTACGCTTACGTGAGACAGGTTCCACCGATTGACATGCACTAGTTGCATAAGGTGGCTAGCGGGTGTCTGTCTCTCCTACTTTAGTCGAAACAGATTCGATGAAAAGGGTCCTTATGAAGGGTAAATAGAAATTGGCAAATCACGTTGTGGTCATACGTAGGTAAGAAACGTTCTTGCTAGAAACCTACAAACCACGTAAAAACTTGCAACAACAATTAGAGGACGTCTAACTTGTTTTTGCAGCAAGTGCTATGTGATGTGATATGGCCAGAAGATGTGATGAATGATATATGTGATGTATGAGATTGATCATATTCTTGTAATAGGAATCACGACTTGCATGTCGATGAGTATGACAACCGGCAGGAGCCATAGGAGTTGTCTTTATTATTTTGTATGACCTGCGTGTCATTGAATAACGCCATGTAAATTACTTTACTTTGTTGCTAAACGCGTTAGCCATAGAAGTAAAAGTAATCGTTGGCGTGACGACTTCATGAAGACACAATGATGGAGATCATGATGATGGAGATCATGGTGTCATGCCGGTGACGAAGATGATCATGGTGCCCCGAAGATGGAGATCAAAGGAGCATGATGATATTGGCCATATCATGTCACTATTTGATTGCATGTGATGTTTATCATGTTTTTGCATCTTATTTGCTTAGAACGACGGTAGTAAGTAAGATGATCCCTTATAATAATTTCAAGAAAGTGTTCACCCTAACTGTGCACCGTTGCGAAGGTTCGTTGTTTCGAAGCACCACGTGATGATCGGGTGTGATAGATTCTAACGTTCGAATACAACGGGTGTTGACGAGCCTAGCATGTACAGACATGGCCTCGGAACACACGCAATACACTTAGGTTGACTTGACGAGCCTAGCATGTACAGACATGGCCTCGGAACACGGAGGACCGAAATGTTGGAAATATGCCCTAGAGGCAATAATAAATGGTTATTATTATATTTCTGTGTTCATGATAATAGTCTTTTATTCATGCTATAATTGTATTGTCCGGAAATCGTAATACATGTGTGAATACATAGACCACAACCTGTCCCTAGTAAGCCTCTAGTTGACTAGCTCGTTGATCAACAGATAGTCATGGTTTCCTGACTATGGACATAGGATGTCATTGATAACGGGATCACATCATTAGGAGAATGATGTGATGGACAAGACCCAATCCTAAGCATAGCATAAAAGATCGTGTAGTTTCGTTTGCTAGAGCTTTTCCAATGTCAAGTATCTTTTCCTTGGACCATGAGATCGTGCAACTCCCGGATACCGTAGGAGTGCTTTGGGTGTGCCAAACGTCACAACGTAACTGGGTGACTATAAAGGTGCATTACGGGTATCTCCGAAAGTGTCTGTTGGGTTGGCACGGATCGAGACTGGGATTTGTCACTCCGTGTAAACGGAGAGGTATCTCTGGGCCCACTCGGTAATGCATCATCATAATGAGCTCAATGTGACTAAGGCGTTAGTCACGGGATCATGCATTGCGGTACGAGTAAAGAGACTTGCCGGTAACAAGATTGAACAAGGTATTGGGATACCGACGATCGAATCTCGGGCAAGTAACATACCGATTGACAAAGGGAATTGCATACGGATTGATTGAATCCTCGACACCGTGGTTCACCCGATGATATCATCGTGGAACATGTGGGAGCCAACATGGGTATCCAGATCCCGCTGTTGGTTATTGACCGGAGAGGCGTCTCGGTCATGTCTGCATGTCTCCCGAACCCGTAGGGTCTACACACTTAAGGTCCGGTGACGCTAGGGTTGTAGAGATATATGTATGCGGAAACCCGAAAGTTGTTCGGAGTCCCGGATGAGATCCCGGACGTCACGAGAGGTTCCGGAATGGTCCGGAGGTGAAGAATTATATATAGGAAGTCCAGTTTTGGCCACCGGGAAAGTTTCGGGGGTTATCGGTATTGTACCGGGACCACCGGAAGGGTCCCGGGGGTCCACCGGGTGGGGCCACCTGTCCCGGAGGGCCCCGTGGGCTGAAAGTGGAGGGGAACCAGCCCCTAGTGGGCTGGGGCGCCACCTTGGGCCTCCCCCCATGCGCCTAGGGTTGGGAACCCTAGGGGGGGAGTTCCCCCTTGCCTTGGGGGGCAAGGCAACCCCTTCCCCCCTTGGCCGCGGCCCCCCCCTTGGAGATCCCATCTCCTAGGGCTGCGCACCCCCCTTGGGGGCCTATATAAAAGGGGGGGAGGGAGGGCAGCACACTACAGCCTTTGGCGCCTCCCTCCTCCCCTGCAACACCTCTCTCTCTCGCGCAGAAGCTCGGCGAAGCCCTGCCGGAGAGCCGCTACATCCACCACCACGCCGTCGTGCTGTTGGATCTCCATCAACCTCTCCTCCCCCCTTGCTGGATCAAGAAAGGAGGAGACGTCGCTGCACCGTACGTGTGTTGAACGCGGAGGTGCCGTACGTTCGGCACTCGGTCATCGGTGATTTGGATCACGGCGAGTACGACTCCGTCATCCACGTTCATTGGAACGCTTCCGCTCGCGATCTACAACGGTATGCAGATGCACTCCCTTCCCCTCGTTGCTAGTAGACTCCATAGATGCATCTTGGTGAGCGTAGGAAAATTTTAAAATTATGCTACGATTCCCAACAGTGGTATCATGAGCCAGGCCTATGCGTAGTTACTATGCACGAGTAGAACACAAAGCGGTTGTGGGCGTTGAGTTTGCCAATTCTTCTTGCCGCTACTAGTCGTTTCTTGTTTCGGCGGCATTGTAGGATGAAGCGGCCCGGACCGACCTTACACGTACGCTTACGTGAGACTGGTTCCACCGACTGACATGCACAAGTTGCATAAGGTGGCTAGCGGGTGTCTGTCTCTCCTACTTTAGTCGGAACAGATTCGATGAAAAGGGTCCTTGTGAAGGGTAAATAGAAATTGGCAAATCACGTTGTGGTCATACGTAGGTAAGAAACGTTCTTGCTAGAAACCTACAAACCACGTAAAAAACTTGCAACAACAATTAGAGGACGTCTAACTTGTTCTTGCAGCAAGTGCTATGTGATGTGATATGGCCAGAAGATGTGATGAATGATATATGTGATGTATGAGATTGATCATATTCTTGTAATAGGAATCACGACTTGCATGTCGATGAGTATGACAACCGGCAGGAGCCATAGGAGTTGTCTTTATTATTTTGTATGACCTGCGTGTCATTAAGTAGACGCCATGTAAATTACTTTACTTTATTGCTAAACGCGTTAGCCATAGAAGTAGAAGTAATCGTTGGCGTGACGACTTCATGAAGACACAATGATGGAGATCATGATGATGGAGATCATGGTGTCATGCCGGTGACAAAGATGATCATGGTGCCCCGAAGATGGAGATCAAAGGAGCATGATGATATTGGCCATATCATGTCACTATTTGATTGCATGTGATGTTTATCATGTTTTTGCATCTTATTTGCTTAGAACGACAGTAGCAAGTAGGATGATCCCTTATAATAATTTCAAGAAAGTGTTCACCCTAACTATGCACCGTTGCGAAGGTTCGTCGTTTCGAAGCACCACGTGATGATCGGGTGTGATAGATTCTTACGTTCGCATACAACGGGTGTTGACGAGCCTAGCATGTACAGACATGGCCTCGGAACACACGCAATACACTTAGGTTGACTTGACGAGCCTAGCATGTACAGACATGGCCTCGGAACACGGAGGACTGAAAGGTCGAGCATGAGTCGTATAGAAGATACGATCAACATGGAGATGTTCACCGATCTTGACTAGTCCGTCTCACGTGAAGATCGGACACGGCTAGTTGAGCTCGGATCATGTTTCACTTAGATGACTAGAGGGATGTCTGTCTGAGTGGGAGTTCATTAAATAATTTGATTATATGAACTTTATTATCATGAACTTAGTCTAAAATCTTTACATCATGTATTGTAGATCAAATGGCCCACGTTGTCCTCAATTTCAACGCGTTCCTAGAGAAAACCAAGCTGAAAGATGATGGCAGCAACTATACGGACTGGGTCCGGAACCTGAGGATCATCCTCATAGCAGCCAAGAAAGATTATGTCTTAGAAGCACCGCTAGGTGAAGCACCAATCCCTGAGAACCAAGACGTTATGAACGCTTGGCAGCAGCGTGCTGATGATTACTCCCTCGTTCAGTGCGGCATGCTTTACAGCTTAGAACCGGGTCTCCAAAAGCGTTTTGAGAAACATGGAGCATATGAGATGTTCGAGGAGCTGAAACTGGTTTTTCAAGCTCATGCCTGGGTCGAGAGATATGATGTCTCCGACAAGTTCTTCAGCTGTAAAATGGAGGAGAACAGTTCTGTTAGTGAGCACATACTCAGAATGTCTGGGTTGCACAACCGCTTGTCTCAGCTGGGAGTTAATCTCCCAGATGACGCGGTCATTGACAGAATCCTCCAGTCGCTTCCACCAAGCTACAAGAGCTTTGTGATGAACTACAATATGCAGGGGATGGAAAAGACCATTCCCGAGGTGTATTCAATGCTGAAATCAGCTGAGGTAGAGATCAGAAAAGAACATCAAGTGTTGATGGTGAATAAAACCACTAAGTTCAAGAAGGGCAAGGGTAAGAAGAACTTCAAGAAGGACGGCAAGGGAGTTGCCGCGCCCGGTAAGCCAGTTACCGGGAAGAAGTCAAAGATTGGACCCAAGCCCGAGACTGAGTGCTTTTATTGCAAGGGAAGTGGTCACTGGAAGCGGAACTGCCCCAAATATTTAGCGGACAAGAAGAAGGCTGGCAACACCCAAGGTATATGTGATATACAAGTAATTGATGTGTACCTTACCAGTACTCGTAGTAGCTCCTGGGTATTTGATACCGGTGCGGTTGCTCATATTTGTAACTCAAATCAGGAACTACGGAATAAACGGAGACTGGCAAAAGACGAGGTGACGATGCGCGTCGGGAATGGTTCCAAGGTCGATGTGATCGCCGTCGGCACGCTACCTCTGCATCTACCCACGGGATTAGTTATAAACCTCAATAATTGTTATTTAGTGCCAGCTTTGAGCATGAACATTGTATCTGGATCTCGTTTAATTCGAGATGGCTACTCATTTAAATCTGAGAATAATGGTTGTTCTATTTATTTGAGAGATATGTTTTATGGTCATGCCCCGCTGGTCAATGGTTTATTTTTGATGAATCTCGAACGTGATGTTACACATGTTCATAGTGTGAATACCAAAAGATGTAAAGTTGATAACGATAGTCCCACATACTTGTGGCACTGCCGCCTTGGTCACATTGGGGTCAAGCGCATGAAGAAGCTCCATGCAGATGGACTTTTGGAGTCTCTTGATTACGAATCATTTGACATGTGCGAACCATGCCTCATGGGTAAGATGACCAAGACTCCGTTCTCCGGAACAATGGAGCGAGCAACCAACTTATTGGAAATCATACATACCGATGTGTGCGGTCCAATGAGTGTTGAGGCTCGCGGAGGATATCGTTATGTTCTCACTCTCACTGATGATTTGAGTAGATATGGGTATGTCTACCTAATGAAACACAAGTCTGAAACCTTTGAAAAGTTCAAGGAATTTCAGAGTGAAGTCGAGAATCAACGTGACAGAAAAATAAAATTCTTACGATCAGATCGTGGTGGAGAATATTTAAGTCACGAATTTGGTACACACTTAAGGAAATGTGGAATAGTTTCACAACTCACGCCGCCTGGAACACCTCAGAGAAATGGTGTGTCCGAACGTCGTAATCGCACTCTATTGGATATGGTGCGATCTATGATGTCTCGTATCGATTTACCGCTCTCATTTTGGGGTTATGCTTTAGAGACTACCGCATTCACTTTAAATAGGGCACCGTCTAAATCCGTTGAGACGACACCGTATGAATTATGGTTTGGGAAGAAACCTAAGCTGTCGTTTCTAAAAGTTTGGGGATGCGATGCTTATGTCAAGAAACTTCAACCTGAAAAGCTCGAACCCAAATCGGAAAAATGCGTCTTCATAGGATACCCTAAGGAAACTATTGGGTATACCTTCTACCTCAGATCCGAAGGCAAGATCTTCGTTGCCAAGAACGGGTCCTTTCTAGAGAAGGAGTTTCTCTCGAAAGAATTGAGTGGGAGGAAAGTGGAACTTGATGAGGTGATAGTCACCCCTTCCGAACCGGAAAGTAGCGCAGCACGGGAAAATGTTCCTGTGGTGCCTACACCGACGGGGAAGGAAGTTAATGATGATGATCATGAAGCTTCGGATCAAGTTGCCAGTGAACTTCGTAGGTCCACAAGGACACGTTCCGCACCAGAGTGGTACGGCAACCCTGTCCTGGAAATCATGTTGTTAGACAACGGTGAACCTTCGAACTATGAAGAAGCGATGGCGGGCCCGGATTCCGACAAATGGCTAGAAGCCATGAAATCCGAGATAGAATCCATGTATGAAAACAAAGTATGGACTTTGACTAACTTGCCCGATGAGCGGCGAGCCATAGAAAACAAATGGATCTTTAAGAAGAAGACGGACGCAGATGGTAATGTGACCATCTACAAAGCTCGACTTGTCGCTAAGGGTTATCGACAAGTTCAAGGGGTTGACTACGATGAGACTTTCTCACCCGTAGCGAAGCTGAAGTCCGTCCGAATCATGTTAGCGATTGCCGCATACTATGATTATGAGATATGGCAGATGGACGTCAAAACGGCATTCCTTAACGGCTTCCTTAAGGAAGAGTTGTATATGATGCAGCCGGAAGGTTTTGTCGATCCTAAGAATGCTAACAAAGTATGCAAGCTCCAACGCTCAATCTATGGGCTGGTGCAAGCATCTCGGAGTTGGAACATTCTCTTTGATGAGATGATCAAAGCGTTTGGGTTTACACAGACTTATGGAGAAGCCAGTGTTTACAAGAAAGTGAGTGGGAGCTCTGTAGCATTTCTCATATTATATGTGGATGACATACTATTGATGGGAAATGATATAGAATTCTTGGAAAGTATAAAGGCCTATTTGAATAAGTGTTTTTCAATGAAGGACCTTGGAGAAGCTGCTTATATATTAGGCATCAAGATCTATAGAGATAGATCGAGACGCCTCATTGGTCTTTCACAGAGTACATACCTTGACAAGATATTGAAGAAGTTCAATATGGATCAGTCCAAGAAGGGGTTCTTGCCTGTATTGCAAGGTGTGCAATTGAGCACGGCTCAATGCCCGACCACGGCAGAAGATATAGAAGAGATGAGTGTCATCCCCTATGCCTCGGCCATAGGGTCTATTATGTATGCCATGCTGTGTACCAGACCTGATGTAAACCTTGCCGTAAGTTTGGTAGGAAGGTACCAAAGTAATCCCGGCAAGGAACACTGGACAGCGGTCAAGAATATCCTGAAGTACCTGAAGAGGACTAAGGATATGTTTCTCGTTTATGGAGGTGACGAAGAGCTCGTCGTAAAGGGTTACATCGACGCTAGCTTCGACACAGATCTGGATGACTCGAAGTCACAGACCGGATACGTGTATATATTGAATAGAGGAGCAGTAAGCTGGTGCAGTTGCAAGCAAAGCGTCGTGGCTGGATCTACATGTGAAGCGGAGTACATGGCAGCCTCGGAGGCAGCACAGGAAGCAGTCTGGATAAAGGAGTTCATTACCGACCTGGGGGTGATTCCCAATGCGTCGGGCCCAATGACTCTCTTCTGTGACAACACTAGAGCTATTGCCCTTGCGAAGGAGCCCAGGTTTCACAGGAAGACCAGGCATATCAAGCGTCGCTTCAACTCCATTCGTGAAAGTGTTCAAAATGGAGACATAGATATTTGTAAAGTACACACGGACCTGAATGTAGCAGATCCGTTGACTAAACCTCTCCCTAGGGCAAAACATGATCAACACCAGGACGCAATGGGTGTTCGATTCATCACAATGTAACTAGATTATTGACTCTAGTGCAAGTGGGAGACTGTTGGAAATATGCCCTAGAGGCAATAATAAATGGTTATTATTATATTTCTGTGTTCATGATAATAGTCTATTATTCATGCTATAATTGTATTGTCCGGAAATCGTAATACATGTGTGAATACATAGACCACAACCTGTCCCTAGTAAGCCTCTAGTTGACTAGCTCGTTGATCAACAGATAGTCATGGTTTCCTGACTATGGACATAGGATGTCACTGATAACAGGATCACATCATTAGGAGAATGATGTGATGGACAAGACCCAACCTAAGCATAGCATAAAAGATCGTGTAGTTTCGTTTGCTAGAGCTTTTCCAATGTCAAGTATCTTTTCCTTAGACCATGAGATCGTGCAACTCCCGGATACCGTAGGAGTGCTTTGGGTGTGCCAAACGTCACAACGTAACTGGGTGACTATAAAGGTGCATTACGGATATCTCCGAAAGTGTCTGTTGGGTTGGCACGGATCAAGACTGGGATTTTTCACTCCGTGTAAACGGAGAGGTAACTCTGGGCCCACTCGGTAATGCATCATCATAATGAGCTCAATGTGACTAAGGCGTTAGTCACGGGATCATGCATTGCGGTACGAGTAAAGAGACTTGCCGGTAACGAGATTGAAGAAGGTATTGGGATACCGACGATCGAATCTCGGGCAAGTAACATACCGATTGACAAAGGGAATTGCATACGGATTGATTGAATCCTCGACACCGTGGTTCACCCGATGATATCATCGTGGAACATGTGGGAGCCAACATGGGTATCCAGATCCCGCTGTTGGTTATTGACCGGAGAGGCGTCTCGGTCATGTCTGCATGTCTCCCGAACCCGTAGGGTCTACACACTTAAGGTCCGGTGACGCTAGGGTTGTAGAGATATATGTATGCGGAAACCCAAAAGTTGTTTGGAGTCCTGGATGAGATCCCGGACGTCACAAGAGGTTCCGGAATGGTCCGGAGGTGAAGAATTATATATAGGAAGTCCAGTTTTGGCCACCGGGAAAGTTTCGGGGGTTATCGGTATTGTACCGGGACCACCGGAAGGGTCCCGGGGGTCCACCGGGTGGGGCCACCTGTCCCGGAGGGCCCCGTGGGCTGAAAGTGGAGGGGAACCAGCCCCTAGTGGGCTGGGGCGCCACCTTGGGCCTCCCCCCCATGCGCCTAGGGTTGGGAACCCTAGGGGGGGAGTTCCCCCTTGCCTTGGGGGGCAAGGCAACCCCTTCCCCCCTTGGCCGCCGCCCCCCCTTGGAGATCCCATCTCCTAGGGCTGCGCACCCCCCTTGGGGGCCTATATAAAAGGGGGGAGGGAGGGCAGCACACTACAGCCTTTGGCGCCTCCCTCCTCCCCTGCAACACCTCTCTCTCGCGCGCAGAAGCTCGGCGAAGCCCTGCCGGAGAGCCGCTACATCCACCACCACGCCGTCGTGCTGTTGGATCTCCATCAACCTCTCCTCCCCCCTTGCTGGATCAAGAAAGGAGGAGACGTCGCTGCACCGTACGTGTGTTGAACGCGGAGGTGCCGTACGTTCGGCACTCGGTCATCGGTGATTTGGATCACGGCGAGTACGACTCCGTCATCCACGTTCATTGGAACGCTTCCGCTCGCGATCTACAACGGTATGTAGATGCACTCCCTTCCCCTCGTTGCTAGTAGACTCCATAGATGCATCTTGGTGAGCGTAGGAAAATTTTAAAATTATGCTACGATTCCCAACAACAGCACACACACACCCCCTCCCCCGAGCACACAATTCATCCCTATCGAAGGTTATATGGCGACCACTCTCGCTTGTGCTTTTCTGCACCCCAGCATGCACAACACCTCAATCTTCAAGGAGGGCATCGAGGAGATCGAAGACGGCGACCACACTGCGCTAGAGAATGCGGGGCCATTTGGAAGCAGGATGATGTGACGATGGCTGACTAACTCCTCCCCACCCTCTCTCTCTCGCACAAAATTACCAATCCCTCTCTCCCCCGCACAAATTTATCAATCCCTCAACCCACGAGATCCTTCCCCTCTCGTCCATGTTTTTCCAGCTATCTCATCAAACCTGTTGTCTCTTCTCCTTCCACGTGTATAGAATCCGGATGCACACGCATCTCATGTATATTACATGTCTCCATCTTTCTCACAGACCTAACTTCTTCCTCTCTCTTTCTCTCTCTATCTCCCTCTCTCTATTTCGTTAGGTTTGTCTCCTACTCTTTCGTCCACATACATACAATCTTTCCCGCCCTATCTGCTCCATCTTCGCAAGCTCTCTCTGCACGTTTCATTCACACATTGGGATATGTTCAAAATGTTGCTTTTATAATGGCTGATGTAGAGTTATTGTTGGTTTTGTTGCATCCTACAAAGTAATAACTATGAAATGCATTTTGATTGTCATTTGACTGGGATTATGTGAGTTTGAGCATGTTGTGAAGTACTATAGACCTCGTATACATCTTGGAATTCAACAATGATTGTAACTATTGAATTGTATAGACCATTACATTCGAAGTCAGTAGCCTGATATATTTATTTCACAATTTCAACAAATGATTAATTCACTACATACTAAGAAAACAAATATGTACACCCTCTGTTTTTATTTAGGGACAATTGCATTTTTGCCCCTAGTTGCTTCCTACCCACGGGTTTTGCCCTTACTTTTGGAGCTTGCTCAGTTTTGCCCTTACTTTTTCCGTCGTGGTCCCTCAAATGCCCTTTGACCGTTTGACCAAAACTTTGAAAATTCATAACTAATTCATATGAACTCAGAAAAATGCAAATAAGATATCAAAATGTTCAGATAAACAGTACCTTTATGTGCATATCATTTGCAGTCAGGACAAAAGCACCCTTTAAACTACCTAAGGTAATTAATGTTATTAACATTATTAAAAATAAAAAGGTATAAACAATATTTTTTCATGAATAAAAATTACATGCAAATGTAAGTGATGTTTTCTGAACATCCAGATATCTTATTTTCATTTTTTTGAGTTCATATCATCTTGTTATGAATGTTCTAACGACTTTGACCATTATTTGGAAACTTCATAACAAGTTGATACGAACTCAGAAAAATGCAAATAAGATATCAGGATGTTCAGAAAACATCACCAACATTTGCATGTAATTTTTATTCATGAAAAAAATATTGTTTATACCTTCTTATTTTAAATAATGTTAATAACATTAACTACCTTAGGTAGTTTAAACGATGCTTTTGTCCTGAATGAAAATGATATGCACATAAAGGTAATGTTTATCTGAACATTTTGATATCTTATTTGCATTTTTCTATGTTCATATGAATTAGTTATGAATTTTCAAAGTTTTGGTCAAATGGTCAAAGGGCATTCGAGGGACCTCGACGGAAAAAGTAAGGGCAAAACTGAGCAAGCTCGAAAAGTAAGAGCAAAACCCGTGGGTCGGAACCAACTAGGGGTAAAAATGCAATTCTCCCTTTTATTTAAGTCTGCGTATTAGCATTGGTCAGAGTCAAGTTTTGTAAACTCTCAGAAAGTTTATAACAAAAAATATTAACATATACAATAACAAATAAATACCATTAGATTCATTGTTGAATGTACTTTGACATCATACATATCTGTTATGGTAAATGTTTATATTTGTCTATAAACTTGGTCAAACTTTAGGAAGTTTGACTTCGGTCAAACCTAATATGCAGAGTTTACTAGTACTACTCGCTAGTTGCTTAGCTGAATCACCCAACACGCCACATGGGGAGTTCAGTGTCACAAAATTTTCAGGTCGGCGGGAAAATCTCCCGCGACCCTGATTCGAGCGGTGGGAAGTTACCATCATAGCCTTCGGAACAGGCCTACGGATGACGGTTGGTAGGGGGCTGTTTTCGTAACTTCAGGTTCACCCTACCCAGCCAACCCCACCCCGGCACCCAGAGTAGTACACCTGAATACTCCCCATTTTCTATCCCCACCACAAAATAGACTTCTCCACGGCACTGCAGCCTTTGTGCTCCTCCCCTTCTACATCAGCGCACTCGTCCACCGCAGCGCATCTGCCTCATCGACGACCTCGTACGCCGCACTGGAGCCGGTCCACCGTCGTCGTCGTACACGGAGCCTCTTCCCCGGCACCGTCTTCCACGGTCTCGGATCTGCTTCCCGAAAGCCGGCGCCAAGCGCAGAAGCACCACCGTCGTGGACAATGAACTGACTACCGTTGCCGACCATGACTCACAGAGGCCGCCGCGACCATTGTTCTCCTCCTCGATTGGTAGTGTGTGTATTGAATCACTTAGCAGTACATGTGCAGTTCCAATTTTGTTCATACCTACCCTTCAAATTTCCTGGGTGCTATTGTTCCCGTAAAAGTAATTGGTTATAGCTTCCATTGTCCAACAGAATATCAGCTTGTAATTGTCCGTCGCTCCTGTATCGCACTGTGCTTGGGTAGGTTTTTCATCTGCAACCAGCAGTGTGGCAAATGATGGAAAGTTTTTTAGAACTAGCAAGATGCCCATGCGTTGCACGCATCAAGATGCATTTGTATGAGTAGTTTATCTTGTGGGAGAAAAGGATGAACGAGGGAATGCCTTATTTGCAAATGCGGAGAGGGGTGTGGGTATCTTTTTGCAAAATTGCCACAGTTTCCTTCCTATCCGTCGGATATAAATCGGATGGCCTATATTGCAGGATGGCAGGAACACCATCATCACCAACTCTATTTTTTATAAGAGTAGGGAAAAAGTAGAGAAAAAAGTAGAGAGTAGAGAAGTAGAGATAAATATTAAATATAAAATAAATATAACAGTAGAGAAGAGAGTAGAGATAGCAGAGACGTCGGGAAAGGATTGCGGGCGCGGGGGAAAAAGCGGCCGGGTGTGCGCTAGTTTTGGCGCGCGGCGTCCGGCGCGCTTTATAAAATCCAACGCCCTCCCACCGCTCTGTGCCTTGCCACCGCTCTCTCCCCGCTCTGTGCCTCACCACCGCTCTCTCCCCGCTCTTTCTCGCCTCGCCGCTGTCGCGCCATCATGCCGCCGCATCGCCGGGAAACATGGGGATACCGCGGCGTCCGCGCGTGCCCCTCCAGCGGCTTCTCCGCTGAGATCCGGTTCCGCGGGATGCGCCTCGGCCTCGGCAATCTCGACACCGCCAACGAGGCCGCCCGCGCGTACGACGCGGCGGTGTGGCGCCTCCGGTGGCCTCATAGAACATTGAACTTCCCCAACGTGCCGACGCGGGAGCGGGCACAGGAGCTCGCACCTCTGCCGCGGCTTATCACCAACGAGGATCGTTGCGACAACCGGAGGCGCGAGCACCGTCTCGGCATCACCGAGATGGACGAGGAAGACATGTCGCTGTGGTGCCAATGCTTCCCGCAGGACATCATCAACGAGCACGAGTTCTACGAGCAAAGGAGGGTGGAGAGGGATACGAGGAGGGCGGAGCGAGCGGCCTATCGCGAGGACAAGCGTAGGCGAAAAGCGAATGCTCAATTCAACATGAGGCTAGGAGCAGCGTCGCCCTGGGAATCCAACGACGATCGGTATCTTCACGCCTACAATCAGACGTCGGAGGAGGACATCACCGAGGAGGAGTCGGACGACGAGGAGTAGTTGAATAATCTATATTTTTTATCTATCTATGTTGAGAACTATCCTCTACTCTCTACTCTCTACTCTCTATCTCTACTTCTTGATCTCAGCACTTTAAACGCTTTTTTAAAGCGCCGCGCGTTGTGATTCTATTGGAGATGCTCTAACATGGCAGACGAGTGCTTTAATGTTGCCCACAAGATGCGCGAGTATTACTAGTAGTATATTTTTCTTGCCATGTTGAGATTTTAAAACCACGACTGCAAACATGCAGAGGAGCAATGAAGACCAAACACGGGATATTGGGGACATCTTCAAGGAGCATGGCAAGTTAAAGAAAAGCTTCACCGAACCTGTAAAACGAGCTTTGGTAAGTAACACCCTTTCAATTACTTTCGTTTAGCCTCGTGTTCTTCGATGTGTATATGTTGTAGTTTCTGTTTCTCTTAAGCCACGTGTTCTTCGACGTGTCATAAGAAGAGTCTTAATCGTCCTAATGCTTTCATTTTTAGCTTGATGTAGGAAGTGGGTGTTCTCACCTTGTAGTCTGTTTTTATATCTTTTTCCTTTTGAATTCACTTCTCCCAGTTCTGTTTATCTAGCTTCTACTAAATGGATCTGGGTTGCTCTGAGTATTGATCTAAAAAAGAAGTAACTTCATGTCAGGATGCAGTTCCTGCGAGGAGGGAAGTATGGTCAACCTCGAGATCATGTTTCCAGAATGAGGCTGGATTACACACAAGGTGCCAGTTCCCTAATGATGCTGGATTAGACACAAGGTGCAAATTCCCAGATGATGCTGGATTACACACAAGCCAGGTGGAGTCGTCAGCTGTTCGTGTCCTCGTGGCTCTAGTAAAGGCTGAAAGAAAGCGTGCAGCAGCCCTTGAGAATGTAGCTGAGTTCCTGAAGAAGCGAAAAGAGCAATCAGATGCTCTCTTCACCCATGCCAAAGAAGAGATGGAAGAAGCCAGAAATAAGCTAGCAGAGGCAGAGCAGGCTAGGCGTCTCCTGCTATCTAAAACTGTTGTCAATACAAAATTTCCTTCATAGTAGCTAGGTTCAAATGTTTATCCAGTCAGCATGCCTGTTGTGATGTCCGTGCACCTACTGATGTGGCACAAAATATATTTTTTTGGGTCATCTAATAACAAAAATTACTTTCCAAACAATAACAGACGAAGCATTGGACATGGTATAGTTCACGCGCAAGCCTGACATTCCAAGTTCAACTTCCACATCAAACTCATGTTCACAGATATATTCACATTCATACATAATGTCCACAGCCATGATTCACTTCGAAGCCAAAAAAATTTGAGGAGAGTTATGAATAAAGAAAAACCTCTAGTTCCTGCTACCAGTGCGAGCACAACAAGTCAGGACCATGCGTAATTAATTATATTTTGGTCATTTTTTGTGTTCTAAAATGCCGGCCGGCTCGCGGAAGGACGTGTTGCCGGCACAAGTGCGGATTCAATGAAGGCAGCGGGGCAGTCTGAAGCCGGTTGCATGCGGCGAGGAGGCGTGTTGAGCCGGGCCTGCAGCGAGTGGGGCCCTCTTGTCCTAGGACTTATGAACCAAACAGGGCCTCAATGCCTGCGCTATGAGAGGTCGCGTCCGTGTCAGAGCAATCACTCCCTCCAGTCCTTTTTTGTTTGCGTATAACAAAATATCATTTTCCATTCACATTTTACAAGTAAAATTCGTGGACAAACTTTGACCCAAAATATGATGGGGACTAGTAAACTAGAACGGAGGTAGTAGTTTTTTAATCAAAGAAGGGTTTCCCCCTTCCAATTTTCATTACTGAAAACCAACATCTAAATCTAAACATAGTACTTGCCCTAGAACTACCAGGTTCAACATATCGCAACATAAACCCATACAACCATACGATAAGGAGGTACGTAGTACTATGAATTCCATTTTTGCTCCATACCAATAGTTCTAAAAACTACTTAGTACTTATAACGCGCCATTGAAAATCGGAACTCTTAACCCCGCTAAAAAATGATATTTTAAACGTGGCTACTCGATCTGTGGCAACTGGCGAGCCACCGCCTCCAAGTCGTTCACCTGTGGTCCCGACCATCAACTCCTACGGATCAAATTATCACGCGAGCTGACTATTCCTACAAAGGTGCGCTCCACCACGTACCCGGTACCCGCGAATGCAGCAATCGTGCACCTAGGGTTTTAGGGTTTATTTGTTAACGTCGCCTTTACGTAACACTCATGTGTGCGAGACAGCGAGAGACCGACTGCGTGCGTGCGCCTCTTCTCTTCGTATATGTACTCCTCCATTTGTCTGGTGTCCAAAAAATTATAAAAACTACTAGCAATGTGCCAATGCGTTGCCACACGATCAGAGTAGATTAATACATATTCACCGATTTGATAGAAAAAAAGTCTAGTTTTGAAATACATATAACACTAAAAAAATGTTATGTTTCACTCAAAATATATTCCTTTGGCGGTTTTGATGAGATAAGGGAGGAATGTTGTTGGTTTCAAGATTCGAGAAGTGGTATATGTCTAATTTCTACTCTTACTAGCAAGATGCCCGTGCGTTGCACGGAACATCAAGATCTTGTGGGAGAAAAGGATGAACGAGGGAAGGCCTTATCTGCAAATGTGGAGAGGAGTGCGGGTAAATTGCCATAGTTTCGTTCCTATCCGTCAGATATAAATCGGACGGCCTATATTGCAGGATGGCAGGCCCACCATCATCACCAACTCTGTTTTTTATCCCTACTCTTATAAAAAGCATAGTCGGTGATGATCGTGTGCCTGCCATCCTGCAATATAGGCCATCCGATCTATATCTGACGGATAGGAAGGAAACTATGGCAATTTTGCAAAAAGATACCCACACCCCTCTCCACACTTGCAAATAAGGCCTTCCCTTGTTCATCCTTTTCTCCCACAAGATAAACTACTCGTACAAATTCATCTTGATGTTCCGTGCAACGCATGGGCATCTTGCTACTTGTTGCAAAAAGCCCATGTGTGTGAGAGAGAGAGGGAGAGAGGAGGAGGACGGAGTGCATGTGTGACAAAGACACAAAGAGTGTGTGTGCGAGAGGTATCAGCTTAAAATGAGGCGATAGTGTGTGTGTGCACGATCGAGAGGGTGTGTCTCAAGAAGGGAAGAAAAATCTACATAGATACAAGGAGGGGGAGAGAGACATGTATGCGATAGCGGAAGCACGAGTGTGCGGGTGTATAAACCTATCTAGAGGCTAGTCAATAAATGTTTGTGATAGAAATACGAGTCGGGGTGCGAAAGCGAGAGTTTTGTGTGTGAGAGAGAGAGAGAGACGGTAGTCGGGAAGGGGAGTGGAAGCGGGAGTTGTGTGTGTGTGTGTGAGAGAGAGGGGGGAGTTTGTATGATCGGTAAACAAATGAATAATGTCAGTCTGGGATGGAGACGAAAAGGAGACCGCAACAAATGTTGTGTCTACAGGAGAGAGAGAGAGAGAGAGAGAGAGAGTAATTTTAGTGGTATGATTCATATCTAGAGACATATAGGGTGTGTGAGAGAATCTCATAGAGAGAAAGACAAAGTGAAAGACGAGTGGAGACTGTGTGTGTGGCGGTGAAAAAGAAAGCTTAGGTACCTAGTGATACGAGAGAACGGTAGAGACGTGAGAGATAATGAAAACCGTGTAATGTATAATGATAGGGAGAGTGTGACACTTCTCAAGGGAGACGTCGAGAGACCATGTTTGCGAGGATAGGAGAAACATGAAGTGAGCGTGCGGGTGAGCTGGAGAAAAGAGAGTGATAGCTACATGAAGGAGCATGCATGCGAGAGAGATGGGCATGAAAGGAGTGAACATAAAAGGGATTCAAATATTTGAATTCGAGATGATGATACATGTAATCCATACTCGAACCAAAATTGATCTATCAAACATGCATACTCATATGAATTCACGCGCATCTATGTCATTTAATATGTAGATATTACTGATCCATACATTTTAGTAGAACATAATTTGGTTTAATTTTTTGAATTCAACCTTATGATTTTGAGATCATTGTATTTGTAAATCATATTATACATATAAAGGAGCAGAATTCTTTGTTGTGCTTTTGAAAGTATATATAAAAAAATGATGTATATAGAATTTTATTCCAATCGAAAATGGATCCCGCCCAAAAAAATAGAATACAAACGGGATTCGAATTGAGTTGGCACGGTAAACGTGCACTCTGCAAAATTTGAACGAAGCGGGGAAAGTCGCAGTAACCGCCCGAAACCAAAATCTGCGAGATGGAAATTACTACTGCCTATCCCTGCCACGCAAAGCCTATCTGCTCGATTTCTATAGGTTTCGATAGGGGTAGGTTTGTAATTTCACTCAAACGTGACATAACCGCCTCTCACCCGGATTCATACACGGTGGGCGCCAAAACACAGTGTGTCCTCAGCCGAAATCGACTCCCTCCCCGATTCATACACGGTGGGCGCCAAGAACAAACTCTCGTCGACAAATATTCGGTGTATGCGAGATTACCGTCCTATCCCCAACCGACTAATATTGTGTGATGTAGGAAATTTGAAACGGGGGCTAAGTTTGCAAATTTCCTCGCATTTGAGACAAGCGCGCCCTGAAGACATGGTTCCCCCTTCCTCTCCACCTCCATTTCCCCATTCGTACTCCGTGAGCGCCAAAACACCCTCTCCACCCCAGCCTCCTCCGTCCGCCACCCCATCCACCGCCGTCCTCCTCCACCATGCCGGAGCTCATACCCCGACGCCGCCTTCCATTACAAGAGATCGACCTCTCTCATCCACGGCTTCGGACCGGGATCCTTGCATCCCATCCTCTCGCTTCATCCCCGCCGTCGTCCACCTTGCTGGTGCCGCTCCTACGACCGTCTCGTCCATCGCGCCCCGCCGCCACCGTCTACCCTCCTAGATCTGCTTCCACGCCGCCGACAGCCATCGCTACCGCAGCACCGTCAAATTCTCAGCAGATGCATACACGGTGCCGCACCAGAGGCGGTACTCTTTCGTATCTGCTCAACTTATTTATCGCAGCAAGAAAATAGATCGCCACTGCTTTACTCTGATTTCTTGTCCATCACTTACTAGCTAGTTGAAAGCAAACATTGGTTGCGAAGTTGCCTTTGTCTGGTTTTCACCTTCAGATCCGCCATGGCACGCTCAACACTATACTCCCAATGCTTATGGTTTTCGCTTTTTATATTCCACACTAGTTAAATCACAGTAGACTAAATTTCAAAATTGGGTCAGTCGATTTTTCAGAGCTCACCGGAGTTCGCCGGTGCGAACGAAGGGCCTCGGGTGGGGACTTTGGTTGTGGGGGCGGTGGTGGGTCCTCGCCGAATGAAGAAAACTCGACGCGGGTGGGAGCGGGGGTTGGGGGTGGGGGTGGCGGGGGGGTGGGGGTGGCGGAGGAACACAGGTGGTGGGGCCGGTGGTCCGGCCGGCGGCCCGTGCGGTGTTCTGTATGGGAAGAATCAGAGACGAGGAAGAAGAAGGGTTAGGAGACGTAAGATCTTCATCTAACCGCCTGAAATGGTCGACTGACCCAAATGACAAAAGTCACGTGACTTGCATGCAGACATGCGTTTATATTCAGTACCATCATCGTACCTGCTTAGCGCTGCTCCTGAATCCATCAAGCTAAACAACGTGCCACTCATAATTCCAAACTTTTTGCTCAAGTACGAATCTTATATGATGTTGATATTACTAAAACAGATAACATTTAATTGGACAGCTAATGTTCCTACTTTACTTTCGAAAAAGCACGTGCACCACATATAGAGAGACAGTAGGGAGTTGCTTTCTTAATGCGCTCTGGTTCATCATGTGTGGGCACTGCGCAACCAACATTTTATTATCCAAAATCTACTTGCTCTTCTTTAGCATGTTCCTCTTCCGTTCTTCTTTAGTAAGTACTCTCTCCGTTCCTAAATACAAGTCTTTGTATAGATTCCACCATGGACTACATATGGAGCAAAATGAGTGAATCTACACTCTAAAATGTATCTGGATACATCTGTATGTGATCCATAGTGGAAATCTCTACCAAGACTTATATTTTGGAACGGAGGGAGTATGATAGTAGTACAGTATGTTCCTTGTAGTGAAGATGAGTAGGGACATTTGCAGTGTAGAGGTCTATACGGTCGGTTGGTATGGACACTTTGAACTCTTCGGGCCTCTTTGATTCGTAGGATTTTGTAAACATAGGAATAGGATTTGTAGTGGCCCGCCCACTTGAATCCTATAAGAATAGCAAGGAAATGCGGGGAGCTGTGTCGCCTTTGAGAGTTACACTGATATTAACAGTACCGCACCTTCGGTTGAAGAGAGCTGGTATCCGAAGCCTTTCTAGCTGTACCGGCAATACTAGCACATATATTCCAGCAAGTTCCACTTTGCTGATTTTACTCTGATGCTTAAGGTTTTCCCGTTATATCTACACTATGATCTGTGTAGATGCTTTCTGTCGCACTAGCAGCAGTCCACTCTTGAAGCTAAACACTCCAATGACTTACAAAATTGGCACCAAGGCATTGAGTGCCATTCTGGATGCAATGAAACTCATACGCTCCCCACCTGTTGACTCTTGTTCAGAATATGATCCTAATGACTCTTGTTCAAAATTGCCACATATAGAGAGACAGCATGGAATTGCATTTCTTTGGGCGCTGTGACTCATCATGAGTGGGCAACCAACATTGTATGCAATGAAGCAGAACCTCAAGAATATGCTTCCTCTTCTGTTCTTTAACATGTTCCTCTTTTGTTATTCTGTATTTAGTACGTACAGTATGTTCCTTGTCAGGAAGGGTAGCAGGGACATCTGCAGTCAACAGCTGATACAGCTAGCCTGTACGTGATTGATAGGCTTTCAATTACTAGCGGCAATACAACACCATGTTTTCAAGCCAGTTCCACTTTCCCGATTTATATATCGTGGTTATGGTGTACCCCTTTTATGTACACTATGATCTGCCTAGTTTCTGTGTGCTCTTGTTATCATGGTTTGGCAATAAACTCTCTATACATTATATTTTGAACCTATCATCTGCCAACTATCCTTACTCCTGGAGCCTATTTTTTTGTGTACTTGTGCTAGATTATATAAATGCACGCACCATATTACAACACACATGAGCTCTCTCATCAGAATCCAGTGATAGCACACAAGTGTTTACAGGGGTGCCCCTATATTAGAATAACCTCTGCATTACAAAGATAATCTCACAACTATTTATGTTTTCATGGTTCTCAGATATTATACGTAATTACAGTGAATATCAGAATCCGCGCATCAGAAGAATATTGTGGAACACTGCAATGACTTACAAAATTGGCACCAAGGCATTGAGTGCCATTCTGGATGCACTGAAACTCATACGCTCCCACCTGTAGATTCTTGTTCAGAATATGATCCTAATGACTATTCTAACCTTGAGGAGTCAAAGGCAGATGGCCTGTCATGTTCACCCATCAAGGTGCCTGTTTTAATTTGGCAAGGTTTTATTGATTGCGCGTATCTTGCATATGTTGTCTTGCATTTCTTCTACTTTGTTGCACCGCCATCTGCTTAGTTTACTCATCATATATGTCGAGATGCCATGCCCATCCATTATCAATACATATTCCATCTGTCATCATACCATGTTTTTCCACTCAAATGATGTTCTTGTGCATCAGACATCAAAAAGGAAGAGGGTGATTGCCGAACCTGAAGGAGCACCAGCAAAGTCCTTGAAAAACATGGTTGTGCCAGAGAAATCAGACAACACCCCACTTATATTGGCTGTACAACCAGTGACACAAAACGTAGGTCCGACTCCAGCAGACTGTACCCATACTTCACTGGCCACACCACTAGCCCCACCACAGAGGACCTGCACTCCAGCAAAAGGTATGCCGATTTCAATTGCCATAGCACCAGCCATACCACACAAAAATCCCACTCCAGCAAAAAGTACAGCAAGTCCACCGGCCGAAGACCTATCCCAACTGCAGAGACGGCCAATTCCTGCAGATTGGAACCCCATTCCAGTTATTCCCAGTTTAAAAGACAATGCTTTCAATGTTGTTAGGGACTACGTGCATATATTCCCATCATGGGAAGATTATAGTGAAGACAAACACCATTTTCACATCTTCCTGTCCCACTTACGTGTAAGTGCTATTATTCATGGTGATTATTTTCCTGTTTTCTGCTGATTGAACACATCAATGATTTACATTACATTGTTGTAGGTAGGCGAGGGTCAATCTGGATAGTCATGACGACAAAGCTTGCTTGCACTTTTCAAGGAAGCATTGCAGCAGTATCGGTGTTACCTGAGGAAATCACACTTTGATGGCAAGTCTATAAACAAATTTCTGGTGAAGTCTCTTGTGCTAAATTTAGAAGACATTGAATGGAAAAACCTTGTTATGCACTGGTCTCGTTCCGAGGATGAGGTATTGTCTATGATATCGCATGACAATTGAACTTCTACTTTTCCGCATGTGCCTCACAGATCTTTATTGCAGGAAATCTGCTTGAAAAAGAATTCCGGTTTGAAAAGAACGACAGGATATCGCAAATATGCTGCTTGCTACTTTGCTCTTGTTAGTACCTGTTGTCCTGTATCACTGTACTTGCATACATACCTGGTTTATTATGTGACAGTAGTATGCATGATAGATTGCTTATCAATTGTTCGCTCCAAATTATCTGATCTGTATGAATGGTTACATTAGTGTAGAATATATCCAATGCCAATTAAATTTTTTAGCTCTGCATTGTTCTTGTAAGTACCTGCTGTCCTTATCAGTGTACTTATATTGACACGTAGTTGTTCATGTACCATCACTCTGTAGCTTATTTTCCGTTGCCCTCCATTTTCTACACATAAGATCTATATTTACTCTTACCATAAGGTTGAATAACACCGATGGTACTGAAGAAGTTTAGCTCTGCATTGCTCTTGGCTGTACCTTTTGCCTGTATCGCTGTACTTACATTTATAGCTACTTGGTTATGTAGCATCACTCTTCATCTTATCTTAAATATTCTCCATTTTTTCTTATATTGTCACATCTATATTTACTCTTAACAAAATGTAGAATAAAGGCAATGCTTATGAAGAAGATTCTGTGGTAAACTTCTTGAATTGCCCCCCCCCCCAACAGCATGGACAAGGGCTTTACAGAGCCTGCCTTCACCAATAATGTAAGTTTGTCCTTCTCAAGCTTTCAAACTTTGTTGTGTATATTTTCTTAGGCATGACTGCAACAGCTGTTTATTTTTGGTGTTTGCATTAAATTGCATGTTTAAAGTTTATTATGTAGTTCATAAACAAAAGTTTGTCCTTCTCAATTTAAGTTTTCAGTTGTACAACCAAGTTCCTTCTTCATGCCATGTAAATTAAACTATGCAGAGCAAGTGATCTTCTTTTGCACTGCATGTATGCTTTTGTTCTTGATCCGTAATCCAGTGGTGTGGTGAACCTACCCACTACATCACAATGTCATATTCTGCAATGTCTTAACTATGAACAATGTCATATCATTCTACTATTATTTAAACCATCTCTTTATTTGCCAATCTGAAATGGGATAAATTGACAGCACACTAACCATTGATACTTATGAGTTCTTGATCTGTAATCGAGTGGTGTCGTGAAGCTGCCAACTCCTTCACAATGTCATTTCCTTCCATGTCTTGACCTGAACAATACCATATTGTGTTAATGCAATTTTAAACTGTGTCACTTTATTCATCAGTAAGAAATGTGATGAATTGTCATCACTGATACTTTTATGTACAAAACCTGTCATTTGTCTGCTTGTTTATCTTTCAGAGTGAGGAGGATATAAGTGTTAAACAAGTGCAGTCTCATCAACTTGCTCAGCTGCTTGCGCTGCAGCTCCCTAGCAGGGCTAACCTTTCTTGAACTCTATTGAAGTGCTGTCGGTTTTGTATATTATTTTGTCGGCGTGTTTAGTTGCACAGGTGGCGATCTTTGATACCCCGTGTATGTAATCTGCTGTCTACTTGTGCTTTATTATCATAGTGGCAAACTTTGATGCCCAGTGGATGTAATATGCCGCAATTTCTTTATTGTATAGTCTAGGTTTTTTCTTATTCACGACGCTACAGATATTTTACTGTATATATATCCTGTCTTCGCAGTAAACCGGCCAATCCGTAAAATTATGGTACATAATTGGGCCATCATGCAATCACGATGTATGATCCGCATCATGGGCCCCGTCATCTTGGTCCGTTAGAAGGCCTAAATGTAAACTGGCCCACTAGTAGATTCGGGCCTTTAATAGGCCGAGTAAACCGCCGACCCTCTTTTCGCAAGAAAACTCAATGGGCTTTTAGAAGGCTGAGAAGTAGGTTGGGCCTGAAACGTGCCGAACAGCTCACGGGCCGGCAGAAGCCTGAAATGGACCCCGGCCCATGATTGTGCCAATCAAATCACGGGCTTTTAAAAGGCCAAAATTGTCTCGGTCCTTGTTTGACCCAATCAGATTATCGGCTGTGAGCAGGCCGGATGCAAACCGGGCCGTAGTTAGGCCCAACTATATGACGGCTTTTAACAGGCCGAAATTAATATAGGGCCAAAATGTTAAACGGGCCCTCAAGAGGCCGAAACTAATATCAGGCTGAATTACTAAATGGGCCTTTAGCAAGTGGGCCCAAAAGCATAGCGTCCAGTTGACGGGCCGAATCTGATATGAGCCATAATTTAGCCCAAAGCCTCTTAAAGGGCCGGACCTGATCTGGGCCGTAATTTGGCCTAGAACATGGTAGCCTTTTAACGGGCCGGATCTCATATGGGCCATTGTTAGGCCTGGAACGTGGAAGGCCATTAATGGACCGGATCAAATATGGGTCGGCATTTGGCCCAAAACATGGCAGCCAATTAATGGGCCGGCCTACTAGGGTCCTCAAAATCTTGTGGGCCTACAGCTGGGCCAGCCCATTAATGTCGGTGAAATCTTGTGGGCCTTTAGCTGGGCCGGCCCATTATGGTCCACAAAAATCTTGTGGGCCTTCACCTGGGCCGGCCCATTATGGCCCGCAAAAATCTTGTGGGCCTTTACCTGGGCCGGCCCATTATGGCCTGCAAAATCTTGGGGGCCTTTAGCTGGGCCAGCCTATTATGGTCCACAAAATATCATGGGCCTTTAGCTGGGCCGGCCCATTATGGTGCGCAAAATCTTGCAGGGCTTTAGTTGGGCCGGCCCATTTAAACTTTATGGGCCACTTTTGGGCCGGTCCACATGTCAACATGTCACAGGCGCATCTCGCCCATTGGATGAGTGACACCTGTGCCAACGTGGAGCTGACACGTGTTTCCGTCAGCCAATCAGAATTTTACACGTGGAAAATCCCCATTGGTCTGGGCTGTTAACGGGTTATCGGATCCAAAACCGGACCTGATAGCTTAACGGCGTTCCGTTACGGTGGATGCCACGTGCCGGTCACCCTTGACGAAAGCACTTCTGTGACGCGCGATTTATCGTCATGGAAGTGGACACTTCTGTGATGATAATTTTGGTAATGTCATGGAACACTTCTACGACAGCACAGGTATGACTATCTTGATTCTGTCATAAATTTGTCATGGATGTACATGCATGACAGAAAACGTGACCTACTGTGACAAACACGTATCATCACGGAAGTGTATTTTTTTGTAGTGCCACCTGCTGGTCGCCGTGGACAAGTTCACGAAGTGGATCGAGGAGAAGCCAATCAAGAAGCTGAATGGTCCAACTGTTGTCACATTCATCGCGAACATAACCGTTCGGTACGGCATTCCGCACAGCATCATCACCTACAATGGCACAAACTTCGCCAAAGGCGCCTTGGACCATTTCTGCACGATGCAGGGCATCCGACTGGACTTAGCGTCCGTTGCCCATCCGCAGTCAAATGGCCAAGTGGAGCGAGCAAACGGCTTCATCCTGTCCGACATCAAGACCCGACTGGTTGAGCCACCGGAGTGCTCAGTCGAATGTTGGATCGAGGAGCTGTCGGCCATCCTTTGGAGTCTTCGTACTACGCCAAACAAAGCAACCGGCTTCACGGCCTTCTTCCTCATGTATGGGGCCGAGGCCGTCATCCCAACTAACATTGAGTTCGACTTGCCTCGCGTCACCATGTACACGGAGGCTTAAGCAAAGGAGGCGAGAGAAGACGGCGTCGATCTGCTGGAAGAGGGCCGGCTGCTGGCGCTCAGCCGGTCCGCCATCTACCAGCAGAGCCCGTGTTGCTACCATAGCAGGAAGGTCAAGCCGTGTGCTTTCCGCGAAGGGGACCTTGTGCTCCGACTGATCCAGCGGACAGCCAGACAGCACAAGCTCTCAGCTCCTTGGGAGGGGCCTTTCATCATCAGCAAGGCCCTGGGCAACGACTCCTACTACCTCATCGACGCACAAAAGCCAAGGGCTCGCAAGAGGGACAATTCCGACCAAGAGACAGAACGACCATGGAACGCGAATCTTCTCTGCCCATTTTACAATTGATGCAGTGTATGTACCAAGCTACCTTTTGTATTAAGCAAAGACAACAAGTCCCCCGAGGCACACTCGGGGGCTACCTTTTTATCTATATGATAAGCTTTGCCTATGAATGTGTTATTTCATTCTTTCGCCCTGTCCGGGTCCGGTCAGCCGGCCCGGGGGCTCGCCGCTTGACCTAAGTTGGCACCACCCGTAGTCGGCTAAGTAGTGTGTGGACACCTAAGCCCTCTCTTCGTCCCAGCTACAACTTGCAGCATGACTGTCTGGCTGGCAAGGGCTAAAGGCAGGAAACATTGTCCACACAAAAAACGACTAAGGAAGAACACTAGTATAGGCCAAGCCGGCTCCACGCCTCACCCGTCCGGCCGGCTTCTCGCTCGAGTAGCTACGCTCTAGGTGGCTGAAGCAAATTGCTTATTGTAGACAACCAAGTCCCTGACCTAGCCACAGACCGCAGCGCGGCTGTCTGGCTGGCAGGGCGGCAGCCAAAAGAAGACGGCAAAAGAAAAAGCAAAATAGAGTAAAGGCAAACTCGAGCCAGAACCCGACAAAGACACAAGCATGTGGGAAGTAAATTATTTACATAAAAAAGCCCAAGGCCAGCATTCAATAGAGTTTCAAATACACCCCCAGTGGTCGGAATTGCGCATGATTAACTTGTTCGTGTGAGCATAAGACAGAAAAACTTAAAAGGTAACTAGGCCAGAGGGGCGGAAGGCGGCGTGGACGGGTCGGCGGTGGTTGTAGCACCGGCTGGCAGGGCGTCCGGCTGGCTGGTTCTGGCTTGGTGGGCGGCGGTTGACGTAGTCTTCGGCTGCCCGCTGGCTGAAGCCGGAGTGAGCGAGGTCCGGCAGGTCGTCTCGTCATCCGGGGCATCATCATCATCGTCCCCGTCCTCGCTCTCCTCGCCCTCGTCGCTGGAGGCGATCTCCTCCGCCGAGTCCTCCCCCACGTTTGGGTCCAGCCCGAAACAGGAGGGCGGCACCTCGGTGCCATCTTCCGCCCGCTCTGGGACGAAGACGCTGACATCGGCGTAGTCGGCAAGGGCAGCCCCGCGCTTGACGATCGTGTCACGCTCCGGCCTGGCCTCCTGGCGGAAAGTGGCCAGCTGGGCCAAGCGCACTTCCGGGTACCACGCCTTGACGAACTCCAGTGTCGTCCTGGCGCCCGCCCATTCCGCGGCACCTTTCCAGGCCACGAGCCGCTCGGCCGCCACCTCCAACCAGTCGGCGGTCCGACTGGGAGTCCGCGGCGGCACGACACGCTGAATACGACGGAGCAGACATTGGGTTGGCTCAAGGTGCATCCGAACGGCCAGGAGCTGCTCGCCCAGAGTCTGGGGCTGGTTCTGCGGAATGCCCAAGCCCTTCTTCCTCTGCTGATCGCGCCGCACCTCGATGGCCTGGCAGATGGCGACGGAGCGGCCAGGGAAATACTCTGTTCGAAAAAAAGTTGAAAGATTTAGAAGTCGACCTCCCGTAGCGGCCGGCGACTAAGCAATAAGGGAAGAAAGGATCTACCTTCGAGCATGTCCTCGATCACCGAGTAGCCCTCTGACAAGTACTTTTCCAGGTGGGCCCAGCTCGAGCGCTGGGACTCGAACTCGGCCTTTAGGCGCTCCTCCTCGTCCTTCAGTGTTTGGGCATGAGCCTTGTGCTGAGCCGCGTGGTCCACCACCTCCTTCGCAAGCCGGTCGCGCTCCGCGGCCACCTTGCTGCGCTCTTGCTCCTTGTCATGGAACTCGGTCTCGAGCTTGCCCACACGCATCCGCAGCTGAGCGGTGGCCTCTGTGAAAGCAAGAAAGAAACGTCAGCATCAACAAAAAACAAGAATTTGCCGGAAGATCAGGCCCGACTGCTCAACAGTCGGCTCGAATCTCGGGGGTTACACCCAGCGGGTGTGCTTGCATGCCCCCACTAAAAGACGGCCTACTTACCACGGTTCTGGTTCAGATCAGCAGTCCGCTTGGCTAGCGCCTGATTTTGGGAGTATGGGTAGGCGGCCGCACGCTAGTTGTTGTAGTCCAGCGACGAGAGCAACACTTCAGCAGTTGGAAGCACGCCTTGAAGTTCCAACCCGCCTGCTCAGTAGCCGGCTTGGAACTCGGGGGCTACACCCAGTGGGTGCGCTGGCGCGCCCCCACTGAAGATTACAAGAATTAAAAGAAAGATCAAGAGCGTACCCGGACGACCGTCTGCATCGCCAACAACTCGTTCCTGGCCTTTAGGAGGGTGGAGCCGTGGGTGTTGAACTAGTCCAGGACGTCCTTCACCGCGCCGTTGAGGACAGCCGAGCCTGCTCCCGATGTCCAGCCAGGTGGAGCAGAACTTATGGCCTCGGTGTCGGGCGCCGACGAACTCGCCGCCCCAACCTCCATCGACCTCGGTGCAGAAGCAGCCCACGATGGGCGCTGGCGCGGGGAGGTGCGTGTCATCTCGGCCCGGCTCACCGCTAGCTCGGTGCTGGATGGCGACACCTCCGGCCCTTCGGGCTGACTCCCACCCCGCTCGCCAGCATTCGGCACACGCGGAGCCACTTCCACCTCTGGGACGATGGGGTCGGCCCCTCCCCGCTGCAGGTCCGTCTGGTCAGTTCCGACTCCTCCAGTTGGCGCCCGATCCTCCACCACCAGCGGCTTCGGCTACTGCAAGTCGGCGGCCTCCGGAACCACGTTGCGGGCCGGGTCCTCCGCGGCCTTGGCATCGGACTCCGCCTGCGCCTTGGTCGCGGCCTCGGCCTCCGCCTGCGCCGCGCTCGCCGCCTTGGACTCCAGTCTGGCAGGGGCCTCCTGCTCTTCCCACTCCTCTCGCGGGTTCCTCTCCGTCGCCTCTCGAAGGGTGGCGGCTGGATCCAAGCGATGGGCCTCCTCAGGGCCGCCTACTGCCCCGATCATCGAGGCGTACGGGGCCCGTGACACGGAGAGGGGAGCCCTGCACGGCGAAGCAAGCACAAGTAAAGAGGTTGCAAGAAAGAAGCGGCCAAGACAAAACAATTAAGACAAGCAGTCAAAACACTTACGCATACACCATTGGGCATTGCTTCGGAGTCCTCCGGATGACAGCCGTCTTCCCGGCCTTTTGCTTCTTGGTCGCAGCAACTGACAATTTGGTCTTCCTGGTCGGCTGGCTGCCGAAGACCGGCCCGTCAGCACGTGCTTCGACGTACCGGCTGCACCAGTCGGCCACGCTGCCGAAGAGCCGGCTACCGCCCTGTCGGTGCCTTCGGGGCGGCGTTGTCTGTCACCGTCCTCGTCATCATCTGGCCAGTGGCAGACCTCGCCGCCTCCTCCTGCGCCGCCTCCTGTGGCTCCACTTGCCTCATCGCCGCCTCCTTCGGCGGTGTCGTCGTCCTCCAACGCGACCGCCCCCAATTCGGGGTCGCCCACGTCGCTCACCTCCCGGTCCACCATCCATTATTGGCCTGGAGCCGACCCGTCAGCGTTCGCTTGGCCAGCAATGGTCTGCGCTGTGTCCGGATGGTCAGGGCGGATGAAGAGAACGGCGTGAGAAAATAAAGCGGACCAAACACTCATCGCAGGCGGTAGGTTGGCGCGGCTGTATGGCAGCTTGCCGAAGCTCCAGTCCTCCTCGCCGAGCTAGCTGTTGGAGAAGTAGTTGGCATGTCAGACCACCTGAACAATCGATAGCTCCTTCGTCGACATTCGGCAGGGATCCCGACGGCCGCTGATATCGCAGATGGGGTGCCGCTGGAGCTGGAGGGGCGACACCCGCCAGTAGACGAAGGCGGCCAGCAGATCCGCCGGCTGGAGGCCCTCCAACTCCATCATCTCCTGGAGCCGGTCGAGGGCGTTGGTGATGGCGGCCGCCAGCGGCTTGCCAGGTTGCTGGCTGATAACCGACAAGTATAGGGGATCGCAACAGTTTTCGAGGGTAGAGTATTCAACCCAAATTTATTGATTCGACACAAGGGGAGCCAAAGAATATTCTCAAGTATTAGCAGTTGAGTTGTCAATTCAGCCACACCTGGATAAGTTAATATCTGCAACAAAGTATTTAGTAGCAAAGTAGTATGATAGTAGTGATAACGGTAGCAAAAGTAATATTTTTGGGTTTTGTAGTGATTGTAACAGTAGCAACGGAGAAGTAAATAAGCGGAGAACAATATGTGAAAAGCTCGTAGGCATTGGATCGGTGATGGAGAATTATGCCGGATGCGGTTCGTCATGTAACAGTCATAACATAGGGTGACACAGAACTAGCTCCAATTCATCAATGTAATGTAGGCATGTATTCCGAATATAGTCATGCGTGCTTATGGAAAAGAACTTGCATGACATCTTTTGTCCTACCCTCCGGTGGCAGCGGGGTCCTAGCGGAAACTAAGGGATATTAAGGCCTCCATTTAATAGAGTACCGGACCAAAGCATTAACACATAGTGAATAAATGAACTCCTCAAACTATGGTCATCACCGGGAGTGGTCCCGATTATTGTCACTTCGGGGTTGCCGGATCATACCACATAGTAGGTGAATATAGACTTGCAAGATAGGATCAAGAACTCACATATATTCATGAAAACATAATAGGTTCAGATCTGAAATCATGGCACTCGGGCCCTAGTGACAAGCATTAAGCATAGCAAAGTCATAGCAACATCAATCTCAGAACATAGTGGATACTAGGGATCAAACCCTAACAAAACTAACTCGATTACATGATAAATCTCATCCAACCCATCACCGTCCAGCAAGCCTACGATGGAATTACTCACGCACAGCCGTGAGCATCATGAAATTGGTCATGGAGGATGGTTGATGATGAAGATGGCGACGGATTCCCCTCTCCGAAGCCCCGAACGGACTCCAGATTAGCCCTCCCGAGAGATTTTAGGGCTTGGCGGCGGTTCCGTATCGTAAAACGCGATGAATCTTTCTCTCTGATTTTTTACTCCCCGAACACGAATATATAGAGTTGGAATTGAGGTCAGTGGAGCTCCAGGGGGCCCACGAGGCAGGGGGCGCGCCCTGGGGGGGTAGGCGCGCCTCCCACCTTCATGGATAGGGTGTGGGCCCCCTGGCCTTGATTCTTTCGCCAGTATTTTCAATTATTTCCAAAAATAATCTCCGTGAAGTTTCAGGTCATTCCGAGAACTTTTGTTTCTGCACAAAGATAACACCATGGCAATTCTGCTGAAAACAACGCCAGTCCGGGTTAGTTCCATTCAAATCATGCAAGTTAGAGTCCAAAACAAGGGCAAAAGTGTTTGGAAAAGTAGATACGACGGAGACGTATCAACTCCCCCAAGCTTAAACCTTTGCTTGTCCTCAAGCAATTCAGTTGATAAATTGAAAGTGATAAAGAAAAACTTTTACAAAATGTGTTTGCTCTTGTTGTTGTAAATATGTAAAGCCAGCATTCAAGTTTTCAGCAAAGATTATGACTAACCATATTCACAATAACACTTAGGTCTCATGTTTACTCATGTCAATGGCATAATCAACTAGCGAGCAATAATAATAAATCTCGGATGACAACACTTTCTCAAAACAATCATAATATCATATAACAAGATGGTATCTCGCTAGCCCTTTCCGAGACCGCAAAACATAAATGCAGAGCACCTTTAAAGATCAAGGACTGACTAAACATTGTAATTCATGGTAAAAGATATCCAGTCATACCCAATATAAATTAACAGTAATGAATGCAAAGACAGCGGTGCTCTCCAGCTGGTGCTTTTTAATATGAGGGTGATGAATCAACATAAAAGTAAATAGATAGGCCCTTCACAGAGGGAAGCAGGGATTTGTAGAGGTGCCAGAGCTCGGTTTTGAAATAGAGATAAATAATATTTTGAGCGGTATACTTTCATTGTCAACATAACAACCAAGAGATGGCAATATCTTCCATGCTACACACATTATAGGCGGTTCCCAAACAGAATGGTAAAGTTTATACTCCCCCTCCACCAACAAACATCAATCCATGGCTTTCTCGAAACAACGAGTGCCTCCAACTAACAACAGTCTCGGGGGAGTTTTGTTTGCAATTATTTTGATTTGATTTGCATAAAGCATGGGACTGGGCATCCCGATGACCAGCCATTTTCTCGTGAGTGAGGAGCGGAGTCCACTCCTCTTGAGAATAACCCACCTAACATGGAAGATACGGACAACCCTAGTTGGTACATGAGCTATTCGAGCATACAAAACAGAATTTCATTTGAAGGTTTAGAGTTTGGCACATACAAATTTACTTGGAACGGCAGGTAGATACCGCATATAGGAAGGTATAGTGGACTCATATGGAATAACTTTGGGGTTTAAGGGATTGGATGCACAAGCAGTATTCCCGATTAGTACAAGTGAAGGCTAGAAAAAGACTGGGAAGCGACCAACTAGAGAGTGAAAACAGTCATGAACATGCATTAAAATTAATAAACATTGAGTGCAAGCATGAGTGGGGTATAATCCACCATGAACATAAATATCGTGAAGGCTATGTTGGTTTGTTTCAACTACATGCGTGAACATGTGCCAAGTCAAGTCACTCGAATCGTTCAAAGGAGGATACCACCCTACTATACCACATCACAACCATTTTAATAGCATGTTGGCACGCAAGGTAAACCATTATAAACTCCTAGCTAATTAAGCATGGCATAAGCAACTATAATCTCTAATTGTCATTGCAAACATGTTTATTCATAATAGGTTGAATCAGGAACGACGAACTAATCATATTTACAAAAACAAGAGAGGTCGAGTTCATACCAGCTTCTCTCATATCAATCAGTCCATGATATATCGTCATTATTGCCTTTCACTTGCACGACCGAACGATGTGAATAATAATAATAGTGCACGTGCATTGGACTAAGCTGGAATCTGCAGGCATTCAATAAACAGGAGAAGACAAGGTAATATGGGCTCTTGGTTAAACCAACAATAATGCATATAAGAGCTACTTCAACAATTTTATTATGGTCTTCTCCTATTGACCCCCAAAGAAAAGAAATGAAATAAAACTATTTACACGGGAAAGCTCCCAACAAGCAAAAGAAGAACAAGTAATATTTTTGGGTTTTCTTTTTAATTACTACTACTACAAGCAAGAAAGTAAACTAGCTAAATGCTACAACTAATTTTTTTTGTTTTCTTAAGGTTTTTCATACACACAAGAAGAAAGCAAGAAAAAGAAAATAAACAAGCATGGATAGTACAATGAAAGAGTATGAGCACCGACAACTAGCAATGAGTGTGTGAACATGAATGTAATGTCAGTGAGAAATACATACTCCCCCAAGCTTAGGCTTTTGGCCTAAGTTGGTCTATTGCCACAGTTGGCCTGGCGGATATCCAAAGTTATAGTTGGGGTCGTACTGAGAAGAAGCCTCGGATTGCCACTGGTTGGCAATCACCTCCGGATCCCACTGGTAATCAGACTGTCATGGAGGATCAAATTGTGGTTCCGGCTCTAGCTCTGTAGCTGATGTAGGGTTTAGGTAGGCGCGAATAGTCTCCGGCGGAACAAGGTACTTTCCTGCAGACAAATCAAACAAGGAAGGAGCAGGCAGAGTAACAGTCTCAGGGTGATTTTTACCAAATATTAATTTGTACTTAAGCGCCCTTTCCCAATTCTTAACGATAAAATCATGTGCTACCATACTCTTATAGTCAAGAAAAGTAGGAGGCAGCAATTTTTCTTCTTTCTCATAATGCCTAATAGGTATATTATAGTATGCAGCGAGGCGCGAGGCGAAGATGCCTCCCAAGATGGGGCCCTTAGTACGGTTAAGGTTTAACCTCTTTGCAACAATAGCGCCCATACTAAATGTGTCATCACGAAACAAGGCATGGCATAAAATAACAATATTAGGGGCACTCAGGTTTCCATAGTTTCCGCGACCAATTAAGCATCTACTAGCAAATATAGCAAAGTAACGTAGAACAGGAAAGTGTATGCTAGTGATTCATGGGTCGGAAACCTTCCTCGTTTCCCCTACAACAATTGTATCAATAAACCCTCCACATCGTCACGATGTGGTTCCTCTATGATGTCCGGAAAGGGCAACTTGCAAACCTCACAAAATTCACGAAGGGTCATCTCCTTATACTCATCATATAAATAAAATTCCACCATAGGTGGTTGAAGGAAATATGCCCTAGAGGCAATAATAAAGTTATTATTTATTTCCTTATATCATGATAAATGTTTATTATTCATGCTAGAATTGTATTAACCGGAAACATAATACATGTGTGAATACATAGACAAACAGAGTGTCACTAGTATGCCTCTACTTGACTAGCTCGTTAATCAAAGATGGTTATGTTTCCTAGCCATAGACATGAGTTGTCATTTGATTAACGAGATCACCTCATTAGGAGAATGACGTGATTGACTTGACCCATTCCGTTAGCTTAGCACTCGATCGTTTAGTATGTTGCTATTGCTTTCTTCATGACTTATACATGTTCCTATGACTATGAGATTATGCAATTCCCGTTTACCGGAGGAACACTTTGTTTGCTACCAAACGTCACAACGTAACTGGGTGATTATAAAGGTGCTCTACAGGTGCTTCCAAAGTTACTTGTTGGGTTGGCGTATTTCGAGATTAGGACTTGTCACTCTGATTGTCGGAGAGATATCCCTGGGCCCACTCGGTAATGCACATCACTATAAGCCTTGCAAGCATTGTAAATAATGAGTTAGTTGCGGGATGATGTATTACGGAACGAGTAAAGAGACTTGCCGGTAACGAGATTGAACTAGGTATCGAGATACCGACGATCGAATCTCGGGCAAGTAACATACCGATGACAAAGGGAACAACGTATGTTGTTATGCGGTCTGACCGATAAAGATCTTCGCAGAATATGTGGGAGCCAATATGAGCATCCAGGTTCCGCTATTGGTTATTGACCGGAGAGGTGTCTCGGTCATGTCTACATAGTTCTCGAACTCGTAGGGTCCGCACGCTTAACGTTACGATGACGGTTATATTATGAGTTTATGTGTTTTGATGTACCAAAGGAGTTTGGAGTCCCGGATGAGATCGGGGACATGACGAGGAGTCTCGAAATGGCCGAGACGTAAAGATCGATATATTGAACGACAATATTCGGACTTCAGAAAGGTTCCGAGTGATTCGGGTATTTTTCGGAGTACCGGAGAGTTACGGAAATTCGTATTGGGCCTTAATGGGCCATACGGGAAAGGAGAGAAAGGCCCCAAAGGGTGGCCGCACCCCTCCCCTTGGACTAGTCCGAATTGGACTAGGGAGGAGGGGCGCCCCCTTCCTTCTTTCTCCTTCTCCCTTCCCTTTTCCTACTCCAACAAGGAAAGGAGGAGTCCTACTCCCGGTGGGAGTAGGACTCCCCCCTTGGCGCGCCCTCCTCCTTGGCCGGCTTCCTCCCCCTTGCTCCTTTATATACGGGGGCAGGGGGGCACCCCATAGACACAACAATTGATCATTGATCTCTTAGCCGTGTGCGGTGCCCCCTCCACCATATTACACCTCGATAATATCGTCGCGGAGCTTAGGCGAAGCCCTGCGTCGGTAGAACATCATCATCGTCACCACGCCGTTGTGCTGACGAAACTCTCCCTCAACACTCGGCTGGATCGGAGTTCGAGGGACGTCATCGAGCTGAACGTGTGCTGAACTCGGAGGTGCCGTGCGTTCGGTACTTGATCGGTCGGATCGTGAAGACGTATGACTACATCAACCGCGTTGTGTTAACGCTTCCGCTTTTGGTCTACGAGGGTACGTGGAAAACACTCTCCCCTCTCGTTGCTATGCATCACCATGATCTTGCGTGTGCGTAGGAATTTTTTTGAAATTACTACGTTCCCCAACAGTGGCATCCGGGCCTGGTTTTATGCGTTGATGCTTTGCACGAGTAGAACACAAGTGAGTTGTGGGCGATATAAGTCATACTGCTTACCAGCATGTCATACTTTGGTTCAGCGGTATTGTGAGATGAAGCGGCCCGGACCGACATTACGCGTACGCTTACGCAAGACTGGTTTCACCGTTGCGAGCACTCGTTGCTTAAAGGTGACTGGCGGGTGTCTATCTCTCTCACTTTAGTTGAACCGAGTGTGGCTATGCCCGGTCCTTGCGAAGGTTAAAACAGCACTAACTTGACAAACTATCGTTGTGCTTTTGATGCGTAGGTAAGAACGGTTCTTGCTAAGCCCGTAGCAGCCACATAAAACTTGCAACAACAAAGTAGAGGACGTCTAACTTGTTTTTGCAGGGCATGTTGTGATGTGATATGGTCAAGACATGATGCTATATTTTATTGTATGAGATGATCATGTTTTGTAACCGAGTTATCGGCAACTGGCAGGAGCCATATGGTTGTCGCTTTATTGTATGCAATGCAATCGTCATGTAATTGTTTTACTTTATCACTAAGCGGTAGCATTATAAGATGATCTCTCACTAAAATTTCAAGATAAAAGTGTTCTCCCTGAGTATGCACCGTTGCAAAAGTTCTTCGTGCTGAGACACCACGTGATGATCGGGTGTGATAGGCTCTACGTTCAAATACAACGGGTGCAAAACAGTTGCACACGCGGAATACTCAGGTTAAACTTGACGAGCCTAGCATATGCAGATATGGCCTCGGAACACGGAGACCGAAAGGTCGAGCATGAATCATATAGTAGATATGATCAACATAGTGATGTTCACCATTGAAACTACTCCATCTCACGTGATGATCGGACATGGTTTAGTTGTTTTGGATCACGTAATTGCTTAGAGGATTAGAGGGATGTCTATCTAAGTGGGAGTTCTTAAGTAATATGATTAATTGAACTTAAATTTATCATGAACTTAGTCCTGATAGTATTTTGCAAATTATGTTGTAGATCAATAGCTCGCGTTGTTGCTTCCCTGTGTTTATCTTTGATATGTTCCTAGAGAAAAATTATGTTGAAAGATGTTAGTAGCAAAGATGCGGATTGGATCCGTGATCTGAGGATTATCCTCATTGCTGCATAGAAGAATTATGTCCTTGATGCACCGCTAGGTGACAGACCTATTGCAGGAGCAGATGCAGACGTTATGAACGTTTGGCTAGCTCAATATGATGACTACTTGATAGTTTAGTGCACCATGCTTAATGGCTTAGAATCGGGACTTCAAAGACGTTTTGAACGTCATGGACCATATGAGATGTTCTAGGAGTTGAAGTTAATATTTCAAGCAAATACCCGAGTTGAGAGATATGAAGTCTCCAAACAAGTTCTATTGCTAAAAGATGGAGGAGAATAGCTCAAGCAGTGAGCATGTGCTCAGATTGTCTGGGTACTACAATCGCTTGAATCAAGTGGGAGTTAATCTTCCAGATAAAATAGTGATTGACAGAATTCTCTAGTCACCATCACCAAGTTAGTAGAACTTCGTGATGAACTATAGTATGCAAGGGATGACAAAAGTAATTCCCGAGCTCTTCGTGATGCTGAAATCGACGAAGGTAGAAATCAAGAAAAACATCAAGTGTTGATGGTTGATGAGACCACTAGTTTCTAGAAAAGGGCAAAGGGAAGAAGGGGAACTTCAAGAAGAACGGCAAGCAAGTTGCTGCTCAAGTGAAGAAGCCTAAGTCTGGTCCTAAGCCTGAGACTAAGTGCTTCTACTGCAAAGGGACTGGTCACTGGAAGCGGAACTACCCCAAGTATTTGGTGGATAAGAAGGATGGCAAAGTGAACAAAGGTATATTGGATATACATGTTATTGATGTGTACTTACTAGTGTTTATAGCAACCCCTCAGTATTTGATACTGGTTCAGTTGCTAAAGAGTAGTAACTCAAAACGGGAGTTGCAGAATAAACAGAGAGTAGTAAAAGGCGAGGTGACGATGTGTGTTGGAAGTAATTCCAAGATTGATATGATCATCATCGCACACTCCCTATACTTTCGGGATTACTGTTGAAACTAAATAAGTGTTATTTGGTGTTTGCGTTGAGCATGAATATGATTTGATCATGTTTGTTGCAATACGGTTATTCATTTAAATTAGAGAATAATTGTTGTTCTGTTTACATGAATAAAACCTTCTATGGTCATACACCCAATAAAATGGTTTGTTGGATCTCGATCGTAGTGATACACATATTCATAATAATGAAGCCAAAAGATGCAAAGTTAATAATGATAGTGCAACTTATTTGTGGCACTGCCGTTAAGGTCATATTGGTGTAAAGAGCATGAAGAAACTCCATACTGATGGGATTTTGGAATCACTTGATTATGAATCACTTCATGCTTGCGAACCGTGCCTCATGGGCAAGATGACTAAAACGCCGTTCTCCGGAACTATGGAGAGAGTAACAGATTTGTTGGAAATCATACATACAGATGTATGTGGTCCGATGAATATTGAGGCTCATAGCAGGTATCATTATTTTCTGACCGTCACAGATGATTTGAGCAGATATGGGTATATCTGCTTAATGAAACAGAAGTCTGAAACATTTGAAAAGTTCATATAATTTAGAAGTGAAGTGGAAAATCATCGTAACAAGAAAATAAAGTTTCTACGATCTGATCGTGGAGAAGAGTATTTGAGTTACGAGTTTGGCCTTCAGTTAAAACAATGTGAAATAGTTTCACTACTCACGCCACCTGGAACACCACGGTGTAATGGTGTGTCCGAACATCGTAACCGTACTTTATTAGATATGGTGCGATATATGATGTCTCTTACCGATCTACCACTATCGTTTTGGGGTTATGCATTAGAGACAGCTGCATTCACGTTAAATAGGGTACCATCTAAATCCGTTGAGACGACATATTATGAACTGTGGTTTGGCAAGAAACCAAAGTTGTCGTTTCTTAAAGTTTGGGGTTGCGATGCTTATGTGAAAAGGTTTCATCCTGATAAGCTCAAACCCAAATCGGAGAAATGTATCTTCATAGGATACCCAAAGGAGACAGTTGGGTACACCTTCTATCACAGATCCGAAGGCAAGACATTCGTTGCTAAGAATGGATCCTTTCTAGAGAAGGAGTTTCTCTCGAAAGAAGTGAGTGGGAGGATAGTAGAACTTGATGAGGTAACTGTACCTGCTCCCTTATTGGAAAGTACTTCATCACAAGTGAGGAAGTTAATGATGATGATCATGAAACATCAGATCAAGTTATTACTGAACGTCGTAGGTCAACCAGAGTAAGATCCGCACCAGAGTGGTACGGTAATCCTGTTCTGGAGGTTATGTTACTAGACCATGACGAACCTACGAACTATGAAGAAGCGATGGTGAGCCCAGATTCCGGAAAATGGCTTGAGGCCATGAAATCTGAGATGAGATCCATGTATGAGAACAAAGTATGGACTTTGATTGACTTGCCCAATGATCGGCGAGCCATTGAGATTAAATGGATCTTCAAGAGGAAGACGGACGCTGATAGTAGTGTTACTATCTACAAAGCTAGAGTTGTCGGAAAAAGGTTTTTGACAAAGTTCAAAGTGTTGAATACGATGAGATTTTCTCACTCGCAGCGATGCTTAAGTCTGTCCGAATCATGTTAGCAATTGCCACATTTTATGAAATCTGGCAAATGGATAAACAAAACTGCATTCCTTAATGGATTCATTAAAGAAGAGTTGTATATGATGCAACCAGAAGGTTTTGTCAATCCTAAAGGTGCTAACAAAATATGCAAGCTCCAGCGATCCATCTATGGACTGGTGCAAGTATATCGGAGTTGGAATATACGCTTTGATAAGTTGATCAAAGGATATAGTTTTATACAGACTTGCGGTGAAGCCTGTATTTACAAGAAAGTGAGTGGGAGCACTACAACATTTCTGATAAGTATATGTGAATGACATATTGTTGATCGGAAATAATTTAGAATTATTCTGCAAAGCATAAAGGAGTGTTTGAAAGGAGTTTTTCAAAGAAAGACCTCGGTGAAGCTGCTTACATATTGAGCATCGAGATCTATAGAGATAGATCAAGACGCTTGATAAGTTTTTTCAATGAGTACATACCTTAACAAGATTTGGAAGTAGTTCAAAATGGAACAGTGAAAGAAAGGGTTTCTTGCCTGTGTTACAAGGTGTGAAATTGAGTAAGACTCAAAGCCCGACCACGGCAGAAGATAGAAAAAGAATGAAAGTCAGTCCCTATGCCTCGGACATAAGTTCTATAAAGTATGCCATGCTGTGTACCAGATCTATTGTATACCCTACACTGTTAGCAAGGGAGTACAATACTGATCTAGGAGTAGATCACTGGACAGCGGTCAAGATTATCCTTATTGGAGGATATGTTTCTCAATTATGGAAGTGACAAAAGGTTCGTCGTAAAGGGTTACGTCGATGCAAGTTTTGACAATAATCTAGATGACTCTAAGTCTCGGTCTAGATACATATTGAAAGAGGGAGCAATTAGCTAGAGTAGCTCCGGGCAGAGCATTGTTGTCGTGGAATTGTCACGGCAGATGTCCTCAAGCTAGGACTTAGTCGTGGAGCCATCGCCGCTAGGAAGCTTGAAGGGGTTAAACGGGACAAGGAACACGAGGGTTTATACTGGTTCGGCCCCTTACGGTGAAGGTAAAAGCCTACGTCCAGTTGAGGTGGTATTGATTAGGGTTTCAATGACCAGGGAGCTTAACTGGTATGCTTGGCTCTCGACGAGATCTTTTTTCTTCTGAACCGCTGCCGGGTCGTCCCCTTATATAGAGAGGTTGACGCCCAGCAGCTCTCAGAGTCCCCACCGGCTCATAAGAGTGTCCGGCTCGGACTCTCAACTATTCTTGCCTTACACTACAAGTTCTACCATAATGACGGTTGTAACTACGGGCGCTAAGCCATATCCGGGTCTTAAGCCCATCTTTGGCCCACCGTCTTCAAGCTTGGCGCCGGGCTTCAGGTGATGACCCTTATGAGTAACCCGGCCCCACCGGGCGGGTGACTCTAAGGTTTATATCCTCACGCTGCCACATCACGCTGCCACATCACGCTGCTCGTCCAACAAGTCAAGAGCATCTTGGCGCGCCTATTCATTATCCGCCTCAACATAAGCTGCTACTCGAGGCGAGTCATGACGGATGTCACTGGGGAGGACTGCTTCCGCTCCATAAACCATGAAGAAAGGCGTGTAACCCGTAGACCTGTTAGGAGTAGTATTGATGCTCCATAACACGGAGGGCAACTCCTCCACCCAACAACCCGGCGTCCGTTGCAAAGGGACCAAAAGCCGGGGCTTGATGCCCTTCAGAATCTCCTGATTAGCTCTCTCAGCTTGACCATTGGATTGAGGATGAGCCACTGATGAAACATCAAGTCGAATATGCTCTCGTTGACAAAACTCCTCCATGGCGCCTTTGGATAGATTGGTACCATTTGTCAGTTATAATGCTGTGTGGAAAGCCAAAGCGAAAGATCACCTTTTTCATAAACTGAACCGGCGTGGCTGCATCACACTTGCTAACTGGCTCTGCTTCAACCCACTTTGTAAATTTGTCAACTGCCACCAAGAGGTGGGTCTTCTTATCCTTGGACCTTTTAAAAGGCCCAACCATATCAAGCCCACAGACCGCAAAGGGCCAAGTAATTGGGATCATCCTCAGCTCCTGAGCCGGCACATGAGCCCGTCGCGAGAACCTTTGGCAACCATCACATTTACTGACCAAGTCCTCCGCATCAGCATGAGCCGTCAGCCAATAAAAACCATGATGAAAAGCCTTGGCCACAAGGGATTTTGAGCCGGCATGATGGCCACAATCCCCTTCATGAATCTCACGCAAGATCTCTTGACCTTCCTCAGGGGAGACACAACGCTGGAATGCCCCCGTAACACTGCGGCGATGCAGCTCACCATTGATAACAACCATTGACTTAGACCGCCGGGTTATTTGTCTGGCCAAAGTTTCATCCTCAGGCAAATCTCCCCGGGTCATGTAAGCCAGATAGGGCACTGTCCAGTCCGGGATGATGTGGAGAGCCGCCACCAACTGTGCTTTTGGGTCAGGGACAACCAAGCCTTCCTCTGTAGGCAACTTAACAGAAGGGTTATGCAAGACTTCCAGGAAAGTATTAGGCGGCACCAGTTTTCGCTGAGAGCCCAGGCGGCTTAAAGCATCAGCCGCCTCGTTCTTCCTACGATCGATGTGCTCTACTTGATAACCCTGAAAGTGTCCAGCAATGGCATCAACCTCACGGCGATAAGCCGCCATGAGAGGGTCCTTGGAATCCCATTTGCCTGATACTTGTTGAGCCACCAAGTCTGAGTCGCCGAAGCACCTTACCCGGCTCAAACTCATCTCCTTAGCCATCCGAAGACCATGGAGCAAGGCCTCATACTCAGCCGCATTGTTAGTGCAAGGAAACATCAACTGTAGCACATAATGGAACTTGTCACCTTTAGGGGAAGCCAACACGACTCCAGCCCCCGAGCCCTCCAATTGCCTGGACCCGTCGAAGTGAATAGTCCAATATGTGTTATCCGGCTTTTGTTCGGGCACTTGTAACACTGTCCAATCATTGATGAAATCCACCAAGGCTTGAGATTTAACAGCAGTGCGTGGTACGTATTTCAAACCATGAGGTCCGAGCTCTATGGCCCACTTAGCCACTCTCCCTGTGGCCTCCCTGTTTTGAATGATATCTCCAAGGGGGGCAGAACTGACCACGGTGATGGGGTGACCCTGGAAATAATGCTTAAGCTTCCGGCTTGCCATGAACACACCATAAACAAGCTTATGCCAATGTGGATACCGCTGTTTGGACTCGATGAGCACTTCACTGACATAACAAACCGGCCGCTGAACCGGATGCTCCTTACCCTCTTCCTTGCGCTCCACCACCACAGCCACACCGACGGCTCGTGTGTTAGCAGCCACATACAGCAATAAAGGCTCCTTGTCAACCGGAGCAGCAAGGACTGGGGGCTCTGCCAGCTGCCTCTTCAAATCCTCAAAAGCAGTATTAGCTGCATCATTCCAGACGAATTCATCAGTTTTCTTCATCAACTGATATAATGGCATGGCCTTCTCACCCAAACGGCTTATAAACCGGCTTAAAGCAGCGACACGACCCGCCAAGCGCTGGACGTCGTTTATACACGCCGGCTTAGCCAGGGAGGTGATGGCCTTGATCTTCTCCGGGTTAGCTTCAATGCCTCTGTTAGAAACCAAAAACCCAAGAGCTTGCCTGCAGGAACACCAAAAACACACTTGGCCGGGTTAAGCATCATCTTGTAGACCCGAAGATTATCAAAGGTTTCCCTCAGATCATCTATCAAGGTTTCCTCCTTCCTGGATTTAACCACAATATCATCCACATAAGCATGAACATTGCGCCCAATCTGGTTATGAAGACAGTTCTGCACGCAACGCTGATAAGTCGCCTGCGTACTCTTGAGTCCAAAGGGCATAGACACATAGCAGAAGGCTCCAAAGGGAGTGATGAACGTCGTCTTCTCCTGGTCCTTAACTGCCATTTTAATCTGATGATATCCAGAATAAGCATCCAAGAAACTTAAGCGCTCACAACCCGCCGTAGCATCAATGGTTTGATCAATACGGGGAAGGGCAAAAGGATCAGCCGGACACTCCTTGTTTAAGTCCGTGTAGTCCACACACATCTGCCAGGTGCCGTTCTTCTTGAGCACGAGCACCGGGTTAGCTAACCACTCTGGGTGAAAGACTTCAACAATAAACCCGGCCGCCAAGAGCCGGGCCACCTCTTCACCAATAGCTTTCCGCCTCTCTTCATTAAACCGCCGAAGGAATTGCCTGACCGGCTTAAATTTCGGATCAACATTGAGAGTGTGCTCAGCGAGTTCTCTAGGCACACCTGGCATGTCAGAAGGTTTCCATGCAAAAATGTCCCTATCCTCACGGATGAACTTGATGAGCGCGCTTTCCTATTTTGGATCCAGATTGGCGCTGATGCTAAACTGCTGAGATGAATCACCTGGAACGAAATCAACAAGTTTAGTCTCATCAGCTGACTTAAATTTCATTGCCGGCTCATGCTCTGTAGTCGGCTTTTTCAGAGAGGTCATATCTGTTGGGTCAACATTGTCCTTGTAAAATTTTAACTCCTTTGTTGCACAAACAGATTCTGCATAAGCTGCATCGCCTTCCTCACTCTCCATGGCCACCTTCCGGCTGCCATGAACCGTAATGGTCCCATTGAGACCCGGCATCTTGAGCTGTAAATACACATAACACGGCCGTGCCATGAACTTGGCGTAAGCCGGCCGCCCAAATATGGCATGATACGGGCTTCTTATCTTGACCACCTCAAAGGTCAATTTTTCCACCCTGTAGTTGTGCTCGTCTCCAAAGGCCACTTCCAACTCGATCTTGCCGACTGGATAAGCTGACTTACCAGGTACCACACCATGGAAAATAGTGTTCGACTGGCTGAGGTTCTTATCAATCAACCCCATACGACGGAAAGTCTCATAATAGAGGATGTTGATGCTGCTGCCTCCATCCATGAGCACCTTAGTGAACTTATATCCTCCCACTTGAGGAGCCACCACCAAGGCCAAGTGACCCGGATTATCCACCCGGGGAGGGTGATCCTCCCTACTCCACATGATAGGCTGCTCAGACCATCTTAAATAGCATGGAACCGCCGGCTCAACAGCATTCACAGCCCTCATATGAAGCTTCTGATCTCGCTTACACAGACTGGTGGTAAATACATGATACTGTCCACCGCTAAGCTGCTTTGGATTGGTCTGATAACCCCCCTGCTGCTGTCGATTACCCTGGCCAGACTGCTGATTAAAGCCCCCTTGACCGTTCTGAGGATTAGAATTTGAGCCGCCGCCCGGGCCATGAAAGCCGCCGGCGCCTGAGCCACCGCCCGGGCCATTGTTGCCATTAAAGGCGTTGGAATTCTTAAAGGCCTTCATGATTGCACAATCCTTCCATAGATGAGTAGCTGGCTTCTCTCTAGAGCCATGCCTTGGACAGGGCTCATTCAACAGCTCCTCCAGCGTCGGGCCTGACCCGCCGGCTCGGGGAGGGGGCCTCCCCTTGCGTCTCTGGCTATTACCCCGTGAGCTGGCGTTGGCCACGAACTCTAGGCTGCCGTCGGCCTTACGCTTGCCACCTCCTTGGTTCCCCGGGTTATGCTGAGGACCCTTGCCATTGCCGTTCTTCTTTCCCTTTCCTGTCCTTTCATCATCTGAAGCGGGGTCCTTGGTACTATCAGAATCGGCGTACTTGACGAGAGCCGCCATCAGCGTACCCATATCATTGCAGTCGCGCTTAAGCCGCCCGAGTTTCATCTTCAGGGGCAGAAAACGACAATTTTGCTCCAACATTAAGACTGCAGAGCCGGCATCCATCTTATCCGATGAATGTATGATCTCTTTGACCCGGCGAACCCAATGTGTCGTAGACTCACCCTCCTGCTGTTTACAGTTAGTCAAATCCACTATTGACATAGACTGCCTACAGGTGTCTTTGAAGTTTTGTATGAACCGGGCCTTCAGCTCAGCCCAAGATCCGATGGAATTCGGCGGTAGCCCTTTCAACCAAGTGCGGGCAGTCCCATCTAGCATCATGGTGAAGTACTTGGCCATCGCCGCTTCACTGACCTCCAGCAGTTCCATGGCCATCTCGTAACTTTCGATCCAGGCTCCGGGTTGTAAGTCAGCCGTGTAATTAGGCACCTTCCTAGGGCCTTTGAAGTCCTTGGGTAGACGTTCATTGCGGAGAGCTGGCACTAAACAAGGGACACCTCCAGTCCTCGTAGGGATACCCACGTCGACGGAAGTCGTCGGATAAGCCGGGGGGTCTGGTAAGCCGTCAACTGAGGCACCTGCTCCGCCTCTTGCCGCGCTCTGTCTTGGTCTGCTGCGTGAAAGGCTCCGTTATGAGCCGGGCCATGGCCAGGGGGCGGGTCATGGCGTCGGACATTACTTGAGCCGGTCGCTGAGACCATGTGTCTGCTATAACTCGGGCTCCGGCCTGGACGAGGGGTCGAGTGGATCCTGTCCCGGCTGTAAGAGTACGCCTCTTGCTGTGCCAGCGCTGTCTGAAGGAGTTCCCTGACCCGGCGGGTTTCAATAGCCGTTGGAGAGTCGCCGTCAATTGGGAGGGCCGCCAGCCGTGCTGCTGCGGCGACCATGTTCTCCAGCGGGTTAGCATAATGACCCGGTGGTATTGGCACATACTGAGGCGGGGCAGGGTTCACCCGGGGAGGCCCCATCACTTGTGGCTGAACAGGGGTCCCAGCCCGGGCACTATGATCCCTGGCGGGTTACTAGACCCTGCACCTGGCGTGTTGAAGAGGTTTCGAGGATCGTAGACCGGAGGGAGTCGAGATTGGGCCTTTTGATGCCTCCTTCTCATGACCTCATTGGACGCGTTCTGATCCATCGTGAGCCGGAAGGACTGCGCCTGAATCAACTGAGTTTGGGCGTCGAGAGCCGCCCTCTCCGCAGCCATCCTGATCCCTTCCGCTGCCAGATCCTCTTTGGCTTTCACTAGATCTAACTTTAACTGCGCCACCTCCGCGTCATGCTGAGCTTGATCCGCCGGGTCAACCGCGGCGGTCAACAGGGCCGTCATCTTGTCCGTGAGATCCATCAGCACCTGAGCCGGCGAGGGCACCGGGTTTCCCGCCCCAGCAGCAGGCTGCGCACCGGCCATGAAGATTCCAACCCGGCTCGGCGGCTCAAACGGGTCCGGAATACTGTCACCATCGGAACAACCCATGAGCTTGCCATCTTGAAGTTGATACAACGAGTTTGACTCATCTGTGGATGACTCGCCGTCAGAGCCGGCGGCCGTCTGATCACCAGATCCAGATCCATCAGAGAGCCCTCCATGGATACATCCCACAAAAGCATGCTTCAAGGCAGGCAGGGCCCGGGCGGGTCGTGCGCGCTGAGCCGTCTCGATGAGATCGGCGCAGAGATCCGGCTCAGGGCCCGGCTCACCAATCTTGCCAATGAAAACATGAATTCCGCCGAAGGGGACCCGGTATCCGTACTCAATTGAGCCGGCGTCGGGGCCCCAGTTTGCATCGTCGATGTAGAGCTTGCCGCGACGACTCTTGGTCATCCGGCCCACAGCGTATCCCTTGAGCCCTTCGAGGCCGCCCTTCAAGAACTCAAATCCACCGTGCGCTGGCCCCACGGTGGGCGCCAACTGTCGTGGAATTGTCACGGCAGATGTCCTCAAGCTAGGACTTAGTCGTGGAGCCATCGCCGCTAGGAAGCTTGAAGGGGTTAAACGGGACAAGGAACACGAGGGTTTATACTGGTTCGGCCCCTTACGGTGAAGGTAAAAGCCTACGTCCAGTTGAGGTGGTATTGATTAGGGTTTCGATGACCAGGGAGCTTAACTGCTATGCCTGGCTCTCGATGAGATCTTTCTTTCCTAAACCGCTGCCGGGTCGTCCCTTTATATAGAGAGGTTGACGCCCAGCAGCTCTCAGAGTCCCGGCCGGCTCATAAGAGTGTCCGGCTCGGACTCTCAACTATTCTTGCCTTACACTACAAGTTCTACCATAATGACGGTTGTAACTACGGGCCCTAAGCCATCTCCGGGTCTTAAGCCCATCTTTGGCCCACCGTCTTCAAGCTTGGCGCCGGGCTTCAGGTGATGACCCTTATGAGTAACCCGGCCCCACCGAGCGGGTGACTCTAAGGTTTATATCCTCAACAATTGTAGACATAGAAATTTGCAAAATACTTACGGATCTGAATGTGACAGACCCGTTGACTAAAATTACCTCACAAGCAAAACATGATCACACCTTACTACTCTTTGAGTGTTAATCACATAGCGATGTGAACTAGATTATTGACTCTAGTAAACCCTTTGGGTGTTGGTCACATGACGATGTTAACTATGGGTGTTAATCACATGGTGATGTGAACTATTGATGTTAAATCACATGGCGATGTGAACTAGATTATTGACTCTAGTGCAAGTGGGAGACTGAAGGAAATATGCCCTAGAGGCAATAATAAAGTTATTATTTATTTCCTTATATCATGATAAATGTTTATTATTCATGCTAGAATTGTATTAACCGGAAACATAATACATGTGTGAATACATAGACAAACAGAGTGTCACTAGTATGCCTCTACTTGACTAGCTCGTTAATCAAAGATGGTTATGTTTCCTAGCCATAGACATGAGTTGTCATTTGATTAACGAGATCACCTCATTAGGAGAATGACGTGATTGACTTGACCCATTCCGTTAGCTTAGCACTCGATCGTTTAGTATGTTGCTATTGCTTTCTTCATGACTTATACATGTTCCTATGACTATGAGATTATGCAAATCCCGTTTACCGGAGGAACACTTTGTGTGCTACCAAACGTCACAACGTAACTGGGTGATTATAAAGGTGCTCTACAGGTGCTTCCAAAGGTACTTGTTGGGTTGGCGTATTTCGAGATTAGGATTTGTCACTCCGATTGTCGGAGAGGTACCTGTGGGCCCACTCGGTAATGCACATCACTATAAGCCTTGCAAGCATTGTAACTAATGAGTTAGTTGCGGGATGATGTATTACGGAACGAGTAAAGAGACTTGCCGGTAACGAGATTGAACTAGGTATCGAGATACCGACGATCGAATCTCGGGCAAGTAACATACCGATGACAAAGGGAACAACGTATGTTGTTATGCGGTCTGACCGATAAAGATCTTCGCAGAATATGTGGGAGCCAATATGAGCATCCAGGTTCCTCTATTGGTTATTGACCGGAGAGGTGTCTCGGTCATGTCTACATAGTTCTCGAACCCGTAGGGTCCGCACGCTTAACGTTACGATGACGGTTATATTATGAGTTTATGTGTTTTGATGTACCAAGGAGTTCGGAGTCCCGGATGAGATCGGGGACATGACGAGGAGTCTCGAAATGGCCGAGACGTAAAGATCAATATATTGGACGACTATATTCGGACTTCGGAAAGGTTTCGAGTGATTCGGGTATTTTTTGCAGTACCGGAGAGTTACGGGAATTCGTATTGGGCCTTAATGGGCCATACGGGAAAGGAGAGAAAGGCCCCAAAGGGTGGCCGCACCCCTCCCCATGGACTAGTCCGAATTGGACTAGGGAGGAGGGGCGCCCCCTTCCTTCTTTCTCCTTCTCCCTTCCCTTTTCCTACTCCAACAAGGAAAGGAGGAGTCCTACTCCCGGTGGGAGTAGGACTCCCCCCTTGGCGCGCCCTCCTCCTTGGCCGGCGGCCTCCCCCTTGCTCCTTTATATACGGGGGCAGGGGGCACCCCATAGACACAAAAATTGATCATTGATCTCTTAGCCGTGTGCGGTGCCCCCCTCCACCATATTACACCTCGATAATATCGTCGCGGAGCTTAGGCGAAGCCCTGCGTCGGTAGAACATCATCATCGTCACCACGCCGTCGTGCTGACGAAACTCTCCCTCAACACTCGGCTGGATCGGAGTTCGAGGGACGTCATCGAGCTGAACGTGTGCTGAACTCGGAGGTGCCGTGCGTTCGGTACTTGATCGGTCGGATCATGAAGACGTACGACTACATCAACCACGTTGTGTTAACGCTTCCGCTTTCGGTCTACGAGGGTACATGGACAACACTCTTCCCTCTCGTTGCTATGCATCACCATGATCTTGCGTGTGCGTAGGAATTTTTTTGAAATTACTACGTTCCCCAACAGTGGTGACCTCCTAGAATGGAAATGAAAATTTTGCACAAAGATATTAGTGAGTAAGAGATACTGTTCGCGTTGGTCGCGGAGGAAGTCGGTGAGGCCTGCATTCTCAGCCAACTCATAAAAATCATCATAAATCCCGGCTGCTCTCAAGAAATCATCACAAGGCCATTCACACGGCCGAACTTCCGTGGTGCGAGGCAGATTATATTTGGGCCTCTCTTCTTCTTCACTTTGCTTATCCTTCGAGCTTCGGCTCGAAGAGCCCCTCAAAAATCTCTTCATCATTTTCTGAAAATTTCTGAAATTTTTAGTAACTTCAAATAAAAGTAAACCGAACTCAACAAAATTGATAACAACTACTCCACAAGTGCCTAGAGACTATATCATGCATTAGAACTACTTCGAACCATATAAATTTGATATGCAAGCTCAAGAACATGGTCACCTAGGCAGCACAAATTTGCAGTGAACAAAGCACTAGAACAAAAACTAATTGGACCATTAGAGGAGTCACATACCAAGGAACAATCCCCCAAAGCAGTTTTGTGAGAGGTGCTTTGAGCAAGGAGATCGAAAATCGCAGCAAAATGAGCTAGAACTCGTGCTTGAGCTGGTTGGTGATTTTTTGGGAGGAAGAAGGAGTGTGTGGTGGCTGGAATAAGTGGAGGGGAGCCACCATGGGACCACGAGGCAGGGGGCGCACCCTGGACCCTCGTGGCCAGGTGCTTGCTCCCCCTGCTGTGTTCTCAATGCCATATATTCTCAAATATTCCAGAAAAAATCATATTTCAATTTCGGGGCATTTGGATAACTTTTATTTTCGGGGTATTTTTTATTGCACAGATAAATCAAAAAACAGACATAAAATATTATTTTTACTTTATTCAAGTAAATAACAGAAAGTAAAAGGAGGGTACAGAAGGTTGTGCTTTCTAACTTCATCCATCTCATGCTCATCAAAAGGAATCCACTAACAAGGTTGATCAGGTCTTGTTAACAAACTCATTCCGAATCGCATGAAACCGGAGAAATTTCGAATAACACTAAGTTACCTCAACGGGGATATGCACATCCCCAATAATAAGAATATCATATTTCTTCTTGACAGTAGGAAGAGGAAATTCAAAACCTCCAAAAATAATCGATGGAGTTTTTCCAATAGAATTGATACTGTGGACTTGAGGTTGTTTCCTCGGAAAGTGTACCGTATGTTCATTACCATTAACATGAAAAGTGACACTGCCTTTGTTGCAATCAATAACAGCCCCTGCAATATTCAAAAAGGGTTTCCCAAGAATAATAGACATACTATCGTCCTCGGGAATATCAAGAATAACAAAGTCTGTTAAAATAGTAACGTTTGCAACCACAACATGCACATCCTCACAAATACCGACAGGTATAGCAGTTGATTTATCAGCCATTTGCAAAGATATTTCAGTAGGTGTCAACTTATTCAAATCAAGTCTACGATATAAAGAGAGAGGCATAACACTAACACCGGCTCCAAGATCACATAAATCAGTTCTAACATAATTTCTTTTAATGGAGCATGGTATAGTGGGTACTCCCGGATCTCCTAACTTCTTTGGTATTCCACCCTTAAAAGTATAATTAGCAAGCATGGTGGAAATTTCAGCTTCTGGTATATTTCCTTTATTAGTAACAATTTCTTGCGTATACTTAGCATAAGGATTCATTGTGAGCATATCAGTTAAACGCATACGCAAGAAGATAGGTCTAATCATTTCAGCAAAGCGCTCAAAATCCTCATCATCCTTTTTCTTGGATGGTTTGGGAGGAAAAGGCATGGGTTTCTGGACCCATGGCTCACTTTCTTTACCGTGCTTCCTAGCAACAAAGTCTCTCTTATCATAACGTTGATTCTTTGATTGTGGGTTATCAAGATCAACAACAGGTTCAAATTCTACATCATTATCATTGCTAGGTTGAGCATCAACATGAACATTATCATTAACATTATCACTAGATTCATGTTCATCACCAGATTGTGTTTCAGCATCAGAATTAGAAATATCACTGGGATTCTCAGGTGTGTCTACAACATGTTCACTAGAAGCATGCAAAGTCCTATCATTTTTCTTTTTCTTCTTCTTAGAAGGACTAGGTGCATCTACATTATTTCTCTGAGAATCTTGCTCAATTCTCTTAGGATGGCCTTCAGGATACAAAGGTTCCTGAGTCATTTTACCAGTTCTAGTAGCCACTCTAACAGCAAAATCATTATTCTTACTATTCAATTCATTGAGCAAATCATTCTGAGCTTTAAGTACTTGTTCTACTTCAGTGGTAACCATAGAAGCATGTTTACTAATCAGTTTAAGTTCACCTTTAACTCTAGACATATAATCACTCAAGTGTTCAGTCATATAAGCATTGCGTTTTAATTCTCTACCAAAATAAGAATTGAAGTTTTCTTGCTTAACCATAAAGTTATCAAACTCATCTAAGCATTGGCTAGCAAATTTAGTAGGCGGGATTTCAGCTTTATCATATCTATAGAGAGAATTTACCTTTACTACCTGTGTCGGGTTATCAAGATCATGTGTTTCTTCAACAGGCGGTAAATTAAGACCATGTATTTCTTCAACAGGAGGTAAATTCTTAACATCTTCAGCTTTTATACCTTTTTCTTTCATAGATTTCTTTGCCTCTTGCATATCTGCAGGACTGAGAAATAGAATACCCCTTTTCTTCGGAGTTGGCTTAGGAGTTGGTTCAGGAAGTGTCCAATTATTTTCATTGGTCAACATATTATTCAATAGAATTTCAGCTTGATCAACAGTTCTTTCCTTGAAAACACAACCAGCACAACTATCCAGGTGGTCTATGGAAGCATCGGTTAGTCCATTATAAAAGATATCAAGTATTTCATTTTTCTTGAGAGGATGATCAGGCAAAGCATTAAGTAATTGGAGAAGCCTCCCCCAAGCTTGTGGGAGAGTCTCTTCTTCAATTTGCACAAAATTATATATTTCCCTTAAAGAAGCTTGTTTCTTATGAGCAGGGAAATATTTAGCAGAGAAGTAATAAATCATATCCTGGGGACTACCCACACAACCAGGATCAAGAGAATTAAACCATATCTTAGCATCACCCTTTAATGAGAACGGAAATATTTTAACGATATAATAGTAGCGAGTTTTCTCATCATTGGTGAATAGGGTGGCTATATCATTTAATTTAGTAAGATGTGCCACAACAGTTTCAGATTCATAGCCATAGAAGGGATCAGATTCAACCAAGTAATTATATCTGGGTCGACAGAGAATTCATAATCCTTATCAGTAACAAAGATAGGTGAAGTAGCATAAGCAGGATCATATTTCATTCTAGCATTCAGAGATTTTTGTTTCAGCTTAGCTAATAATTTCCTAAGATCACTTCTATCATTGCAAGCAACAAAGTCTCTAGCAGTTTCTTCATCCATAACATAGCCCTCAGGCACAATAGGCAATTCATATCTAGGGGGAGAATATTCATCATCACTTTCATCAATATTATCAGTTTCAATAATTTCATTCTCTCTAGCCCTAGCAAGTTGTTCATCAAGAAATTCACCAAGTGGCACAGTAGTATCAAGCATAGAAGTAGTTTCATCATAAGTATCATGCATAGCAGAAGTGGCATCATCAATAACATGCGACATATCAGAATTAATAGCAGAAGCAGGTTTAGGTGTCGCAAGCTTACTCAAAACAGAAGGTGAATCAAGTGCAGAGCTAGATGGCAGTTCCTTACCTCCCCTCCTAGTTGAGGGATAATTTTTTTTCGCGTCTTTCAAGTTCTTCATAGTGACCAGCAGATATAAATCCCAAGTGACTCAAAGAATAGAGCTATGCTCCTCGGCAACGGCGCCAGAAAATAGTCTTGATAACCCACAAGTATAGGGGATCACAACAGTTTTCGAGGGTAGAGTATTCAACCCAAATTTATTGATTCGACACAAGGGGAGCCAAAGAATATTCTCAAGTATTAGCAGTTGAGTTGTCAATTCAACCACACCTGGATAACTTAATATCTGCAGCAAAGTATTTAGTAGCAAAGTAGTATGATAGTAGTGATAACGGTAGCAAAAGTAATATTTTTGGGTTTTGTAGTGATTGTAACAGTAGCAACGGGAAAGTAAATAAGCCGAGAACAATATGTGAAAAGCTCGTAGGCATTGGATCGATGATGGAGAATTATGCCGGATGCGGTTCGTCATGTAACAGTCATAACATAGGGTGACACAGAACTAGCTCCAATTCATCAATGTAATGTAGGCATGTATTCCGAATATAGTCATACGTGCTTATGGAATAGAACTTGCATGACATCTTTTGTCCTACCCTCACGTGGCAGCGGGGTCCTAGCGAAAACTAAGGGATATTAAGGCCTCCTTTTAATAGAGTACCTGACCAAAGCATTAACACATAGTGAATAAATGAACTCCTCAAACTATGGTCATCACCGGGAGTGGTCCCGCTTACTGTCACTTCGGGGTTGCCGGATCATAACACATAGTAGGTGACTATAGACTTGCAAGATAGGATCAAGAACTCACATATATTCATGAAAACATAATAGGTTCAGATCTGAAATCATGGCACTCGGGCCCTAGTGACAATCATTAAGCATAGCAAAGTCATAGCAACATCAATCTCAGAACATAGTGGATACTAGGGATCAAACCCTAACAAAACTAACTCGATTACATGATAAATCTCATCCAACCCATCACCGTCCAGCAAGCCTACGATGGAATTACTCACGCACGGCCGTGAGCATCATGAAATTGGTGATGGAGGATGGTTGATGATGACGATGGCGACGGATTCCCCTCTCCGGAGCCCCGAACGGACTCTAGATCAGCCCTCTCGAGAGAGTTTAGGGCTTGGCGGCAGCTCCGTATCGTAAAACGTGATGAATCTTTCTCTCTGATTTTTTCCCCGAACACGAATATATAGAGTTGGAATTGAGGTCGGTGGAGCTCCAGGGGGCCCACGAGGCAGGGGGCGCGCCCTGGGGGGGCAGGCGCGCCTCCCACCCTCATGGACAGGGTGTGGGCCCCCTGGCCTTGATTCTTTCGCTAGTATTTTTAATTATTTCCAAAAATAATCTCCGTGAAGTTTCAGGTCATTCCGAGAACTTTTGTTTCTACACAAAGATAACACCATGGCGATTCTGCTGAAAACAGCGTCAGTCCAGGTTAGTTCCATTCAAATCATCCAAGTTAGAGTCCAAAACAAGGGCAAAAGTGTTTGGAAAAGTAGATACGACGGACTAGTATCACTGGCCCCAGTTGCTCCGCGTCCCAGGAGGCGGGCCAGGCAATAAGGTCGGCAAGTTGATGTAGTCGTTAGTCGGGTGGACGTTGCGGACATAGAAGTACGACTTATTCCACAACTTCACCGACTCGTGCAAGGCGACATGCGGAAATCAAGTCCCGGAGAGGGTGCGCTACACGGCGACACAAGCGCCACACTGGGCTGGCTCGCCCTTGGCGGCGGTGCCGAGCTTGAGGTAGAATAACTTGCCCCATAGCTCGAGTGAGGGCAAGACACCGAGGTAGCCTTCGCAGAGCGTGACGAAGGCGGAGAGGAGTACCGCCGTGTTGGGCGTGAGGTGGTGAGGCTGCAGCCGGTAGAAATCAAGAAACTCGCGGAAGAAGCTGCTCGCCGACAAGTCGAAGCCACGGAGGAAGTGGCTGCGGAAGACAATGAACTCACCGGCCTCCGGTGCCGGCGAGACCTCCCGCTCGTCCGGGAGGCGCGTCCCTAAGCACGCTTCATTGGCAATCCTCCGTGCCGCCCGGAGGAACTCGACGTGCCCGTCGTGGACGTTCAAGCCGTCCCACTCACCTCGCGCCATGGCTAGCTGTGGCTTGGCAGCGGCACGACGAGGTCGGATGACAGTGAGGCCGCGGCGGCACGGAGAAGACAAGCAACAACGAGCTATGGCAGCATTTTGGTGGCGGAGCGGCGCGACAGCGCAGCGGCGACAAGGGAGCGAGAGCAGGGAGAGAGAGAAGATGGAGAGCAGAGGGGCGCACGCGCGTTCTGCCATGCCCCTTCCTCCTATTTATACGGAGGTGGCGGCGGAGCTGAAGGGGCAAGTCATGGGGGGCGTGGGGATTAATTGCACCCACGCCCCGCACGTCCCCACGTATCCCGCGTCTTCAAAGCGTGAAATCACTGAGCCTGGGAAGGGCAACCTCCCACCTCGGCCGCAGCTGTTCCGCATGCGTGCCGAGTCCCTGTAGTGGTGGGCCCGGGCCTGCGGTGACATCCTGTCACGCGCGTGTGCTGGCAGGCTGGCCTGGCCTGTTGGCGACACGTGGTTCGCGAGCAACGGCCGGCAGGCACGCCACCCGGCGGCCACAACCCGGCGCCCACAATGACGATTCAAATTCACCAGGCGGCTGACCAGCCTTGGCCGGCTCCTAGCAAACGGCATCTCCTAGTCGGACGAAGCGAAGACACAAGACCTCTATCGGCGTTCTAGGAACGGGGGTCCCCAGACTTGCCTGCGGCCCACGGCGTGGCTATGCTGCAGGCCTGTAAGGCCCATCTTCATCAACAAGGCATTCAAGACCCTCGCGAGGGGTCAAGCCTCGTGAGGCGGACGACGCAATACCTCCTCAGGAGCAGCCTCACCAGGCTGCCTCTCGAGGAGCGGAGAAATCAAGGCAAGGCAAACCTCACGAGGCTCTCGTGACGTGAGCCATGACGATCAAGATCAGGCGGGCGCCAGCGCGCACAGCGTCCTTGTTTCCTCTTTGGTGCTAAGGAGGCAAGCGCAGGTGCGGAGTACCGAGGCATCAAGCAAAGGTTTCCATATCGGTGGAAAGAGACCAAGTCCAACAGGACGGCAGGACGGAGGTCACCATGGAGCCCAAGACGGCGCCACCACCAGAGCCTTTCACAGGCAAAGACCGCTTTTGTCAGGATAAGCTGTACTAGCTGCCCCCTTTCAAATTGGCCGTTGTTGGCTCCCTTCCCGCTCAATATGTGGGAACAGGACCAGGGCCTATATAAGTAGAACTAGCCACCACAGTAGGAAGCATGGGATAACCCATTGTGAGGCATCTCACGCACACAAGTTCGCCAAGTACAGGAACACCTCAACCTCAGGAGGTTGTTCTTCCCCTTGTACTGTTCATCATCAGCCCAAGAGGCAATCCACCACCACAACACTGGAGTAGGGTATTACACCACAACGGTGGCCCGAACCAGTATAAATCTTGTGTCTTTGTGTTGTGAGTTCGTCGAGTTCGTCCGCGAGATCTTAGCGAGCTAGGGCGTAGATCGGTAGGGAGGAAATCTCCACGCGCACCCCAGTGTTCAAACCTTGAGGGTTTTGCTGGAACCCGTGATCCGACATTTGGCGCGCCAGGTAGGGGTGTGCCGGAGCTTCCTTTCTGCCGTTTCGCGTCCAATTGCTCCGTCGTCTCCATGGCGGACGCTCGCCGTGTTCGTGCTGAGCGTCGGGCTACCCTAGCCACCCGCATCGCTCAGACAGCTCCCGTCGTTGGGCCACCTCGTCGTTCCCCGTCTCCTGCCGCCAACGCCGCCACCAGCCCGGTAGGGAACGAGCAGCAAGCGTCCTCGTGGCACCCCTCGGTGCGGCGGGACGGCCACACCGCCACTCCATCGCTGACCCCGGCCAGCTCCTCGTCCCATGCTCGTCGCGCTCCCCTGGACGCACGGGCCGCGCTCCTCATGGCGCACGAGCTCCTGCGCTACCGCCCGGTCGACGACCTCTACGAGGACTGGCTTGACCGCATCGCCGAGATCGTCCGAGCCACAGGGGGCTCCCCTGCGCTGCCCCTCTCTCCGCCTCGCCCTCTGCCAGCTACGGGCGACGTAGCTCACGGAGCACCTCCTCCACCTCTGCCCCAAGACGGGGCCCTAGCGCCAAGGCGCGCGCCCCCACGACGCGACCTGCCGCGTCCCGCGCCCTCGCGCGAAGAAAGAAGCTGCCAAGAAGTCCCTCGACCGCAAGAGAACGCTCCGCCGCTCCTCGCACCGCCGCGCCAGGATCGTCCGCCGCGGCAGGACCCAGCGCCGCTTGCTGTGGCGGCACATGGGCGTCAAGACCAAGCTCCACCTCCAAGACCGGGATCCTTGCATCCCGTCCTCTCGCATCCCGTCCTCTCGCTTCATCCCCGCCGTCGTCCACCTTGCCGGCACCGCTCCTACGACCGTCTGGTCCACCGCGCCCCGCCGCCACCGTCTACCCTCCTAGATCTGCTTCCACGCCGCCGACAGCCATCGCTACTGCAGCACCGTCAAATTCTCAACAGATGCGTACACGGCGCCGCACCAGAGGCGGTACTCTTTCATATCTGCTCAACTTATTTATCGCAGCAAGAAAATAGATTGCCACTGCTTTACTCTGATTTCTTGTCTTGGTTGCGAAGTTGCCTTTGTCCGGTTTGCACCTTCAGATCTGCCATGGCATGCTCAACACTTTACTCCCAATGCTTATGGTTTTCCCCTTTTATATTCCACACTAGTTAAATCACAGTAGAATAAATTTCAAAATTGGGTCAGTCAATTTTTCAGAGCTCGCCGGAGTTTGCCGGTGCGATCGAAGGGGCTCGGGTGGTTGTGGGGCCTCGCCGAAGAAAGAAAACTCGACGCGGGTGGGGGTTGGGGCGGGGTGGGGGTGGGGTGGCGGAGGAACACAGGCGGTGGGGGCCGGTGGTCCGGCCGGCGGCCCGTGCGGTGTTCTGTATGGGAAGAATCAGAGACGAGGAAGAAGAAGGGTTAGGAGACGTAGGATCTTCATCCAACCGCCTGAAATGGTCGAGAGACAGCTGGGAGTTGCATTCTTAATGCGCTCTGGTTCATCATGTGTGGGCACTGCGCAACCAACATTTTATTATCCAAAATCTGCTTGCTCTTCTTTACCATGTTCCTCTTCCGTTCTTCATTAATATGTACTCTCTCCGTTCCTAAATACAAGTCTTTGTATAGATTCCACCATGGACTACATATGGAGCAAAATGAGTGAATCTACACTCTAAAATGTATCTGGATACATCTATATGTGATCCATAGTGGAAATCTCTACCAAGACTTATATTTTGGAACGGAGGGAGTATGATAGTAGTACAGTATGTTCCTTGTACTGAAGATGAGCAGGGACATTTGCAGTGTACAGGTCTATACGGTCGGTTGTGATGGACACTTTGAGCCTCTTTGATTCGTAGGATCTTGTAAACATAGGAATAGGATTTGTAGTGGCCTGCCCACTTGAATCCTATAAGAATAGCAAGGAAATGCGGGTAGCTGTGTCGCCTTTGAGAGTTACACTGATATTAACAGCCGCACCTTCACTTGAAGAGAGCTGGTATCCGAAGCCTTTCTAGCCGTACCGGCAATACTAGCACATATATTCCAGCAAGTTCCACTTTGCTGATTTTACTCTGATGCTTAAGGTTTTCCCGTTATGTCTACACTATGATCTGTGTAGCTGCTTTGTGTCGCACTAGCAGCAGTCCATTCTTGAAGCTAAACACTGCAATGACTTACAAAATTGGCACCAAGGCATTGAGTGCCATTCTGGATGCAATGAAACTCATACGCTCCCCACCTGTTGACTCTTGTTCAGAATATGATCCTAATGACTCTTGTTCAAAATTGCCACGTTTAGAAGACATTGAATGGAAAAACCTTGTTATGCACTGGTCTCGTGCCCAGGATGAGGTACTGTCTATGAAATCACATGACAATTTGAACTTCTACTTTTCCGCATGTGCCTTACGGATCTTTTTTGCAGGAAATTAGCTCGAAGAAGAATTCCGGTTTGACAAGAACGGCATGATATCGCAAATATGATGCCCGCTGCTTTGCTCTTGTTAGTACCTGTTGTCCTGTATCACTGTACTTGCATACATACCTGGTTCATTATGTGACAGCAGTATGCATAATAGCTTGCTTATCAATTGTTCGCTCCAAATTATCTGATCTGTATGAATGGTTACATTAGTGTAGAATATATCCAATGCCAATGTTTTTTTAGCTCTGCATTGTTCTTGTAAGTACATGTTGTCCTTTATCAGTGTACTTATAATGACAGGTAGTTGTTCATGTACCATCACTTTGCAGCTTATTTTCCTTTGCCCTCCATTTTCTACACATCAGATCTATATTTACTCTTACCATAAGGTTGGTACTGAAGAAGTTTAGCTGTGCATTGCTCTTGGCTGTACCTTTTGCCTGTATCGCTGCACTTACATTTATAGCTACTTGGTTATGTAGCATCACTCTTCATCTTATCTTAAATATTCTCCAATTTTTCGTATATTATCACATCTATATTTACTCTTAACAAAATGTAGAATAAAGGCAATGCTTTTGAAGAAGATTCTGTGGTAAACTTCTTGAATTTCCCCCCATCAGCATGGACAAGGACTTTATAGAGCCTGTCTTCACCAATAATGTAAGTTTGTCCATCTCAAGCCTTCAAACTTTGTTGTATATATTTGGTTAGGCATGACTGCAACAGTTGTTTATTTTTGGTGTTTGCATCAAATTGCTTGTTTAAAGTTTATTATGTAGTTCATAAACAAAAGTTTGTCCTTTCTCAATTTAAGTTTTTAGTTGTACAACCAAGTTCCTTCTTCATACCATGTAAATTAAACTATACAGAGCAAGTGATCTTCTTTTGCACTGCATGTATTCTTCTGTTCTTCATCCGTAATCCAGTGGTGTGGTGAACCTACCCACTACAGCACAATGTCATATTCTGCAATGTCTTAACTATGAACAATGTCATATCATTCTACTATTATTTAAACCGTCTCTTTATTTGCCAATCTGAAATGGTATAAATTGACAGCACACTAAACATTGATACTTATGAGTTCTTGATCTGTAATCCAGTGGTGTCGTGAAGCTGCCAACTCCTTCACAATGTCATTTCCTGCCATGTCTTGACCTAAACAATACCATATTGTGTTAATGCAATTTTAAACTGTGTCACTTTATTCGTCAGTAAGAAATGTGATGAATTGTCAGCACTGATACTTTTATGTGCAAAACCTGTCATCTGTCTGCTTGTTTATCTTTCAGAGTGAGGAAGATATAAGTGTTGAACAAGCGCAGTCTCATCATCTTGCTCAGCTGCTTGCGCTGCAGCTCCCCAGCAGGGCTAACCTTTCTTGAACTCTATTGAAGTGTTGTCGGTTTTGTATATTATTTTGTCGGCGTGTTTATTTGCACTGGTGGCGATCTTTGATGCCCAGTGTATGTAATCTGCTGTCTGCTTGTGCTTTATTATCATAGTGGCAAACTTTGATGCCCAGTGGATGTAATATGCCGTAATTTATTTATTGTATAGTCTAGGTTTTTTCTTATTCACGATGCTGCAGTTATTTTACTGTATATATATCCTGTCTTCGCAGAAAACCGGCGAAACCATAAAATTACGGTACATAATCGGGCCGTCATGCAATCACGATGTAGGTTGGGCCTGAAACGTGCCGAACAGCTCACGGGCCGGCAGCAGCCCGAAATGAACCCTGGCCCATGATTGTGCGAATCAAATCATGGGCTTTTAACAGGCCAAAATTGTCTTGGTCCTTGTTTGGCCCAATCAGATATGGGCTGCGAGCAGGCCGAATGCAAACCGTGCCGTAGTTAGGCCCAACTATATGACGGGCTTTTAACAGGCCGAAATTAATATAGGGCCGAAATGTTAAACGGGCCCTTAACAGGCCAAAACTAATATTAGGCCGAATTACTAAGTGGGCCTTTAGCAAGTGGGCCCAAAAGCATAGTGTCCAGTTGACGGGCCGAATCTGATATGGGCCATAATTGAGCCCAAAGCCTCTTAAAAGGTCGGACCTGATCTGGGCCGTAATTTGGCCCAGAACGTGGTAGGCTTTTAACGGGCCGGATCTCATATGGGCCACTATTAGGCCCGGAGCGTGGCAGGCCATTAATGGACCGGATCAAATATGGGCCGGCATTTGGCCCAAAACATGGTAGCCAGTTAATTGGCCGGCCTACTAGGGTCCTCAAAATCTTGTGGGCCTACAGCTGGGCCGGCCCATTAATGTCGGCGAAATCTCGTGGGCCTTTAGCTGGGCCGGCCCATTATGATCCGCAAGAATCTTGTGGGCCTTTACCTGGGCCGGCCCGTTATGGCCTGCAAAATCTTGTGGGCCTTTAGCTGGGCTAGCCCATTATGGTCCGCAAAATCTCGTGGGCCTTTAGCTGGGTCGGCCCATTATGGTCCGCAAAATCTCGTGGGCCTTCAGTTGGGCCGGCCCATTTAAACTTTATGGGCCGGTCCACGTGTCAATATATCATAGGCGCGTCTCGCCCATTGGATGAGTGACACCTGTGCCAACGCGAACCTGACACGTGTCTCCTCCAGCCAATGATGATTTTACATGTGGAAAATCCCCATTGGTCGGGGCTGTTAACGGGTTATCGGATCCAAAACCCGAACCGATAGCTTAACGGCGTTCCGTTACGGCGGATGCCACGTATCGGTCACATTTGACGAAAGCACTTCTCTGACGCGCGATTTATCGTCATGGAAGTGGACACTTCCGTGATGATAATTTTGGTAATGTCGTGGAACACTTCTACGACAGCACAGGTATGACTATCTTGATTCTGTCATAAATTTTTCATGGATGACAAAAAACGCGACCTACTGTGACAAACACGTATCATCACAGAAGTGTATTTTTTTTTGTAGTGTGGGCGTCAAGACCAAGCTCCACCTCCAAGACGGGCCCCGGCGACCACGGCCGGCTTCCGCGCCTTCACCCCCGAGCTGCGTAGCGTCGCCTGGCCGGGCAAGTTCAAGCCGGATCTGCCTCCTCGCTACGACGGCACCCCCGACCCTGCAGAGTTCCTGCAGCTCTACGAGCTGAGTATTGAGGCGGCCAACGGCGACGAGAAAGTCATGGCGAACTGGTTCCCTATGGCACTCAAAGACGACGCCCATTTGTAGCTCCTGAACGTGCCTCCAGGCTCGATCTCCTCCTGGGACGAGATGCGTGACCGTTTCGTCGCCAACTTCCAGGGCACTCGCGACCGCCCGCCGGCCGCGGGTGACCTACGCCGCGTCAAGCAACAACCAGGGGAGACCCTCCAGAAGTTCATCCAGCACTTCAACAACATTCGTCTCAAGATCCCCAAGGTGACGGACGAGGCCATCATCTCCTCGTTCTCTGATGGTGTCCGCGACGTCAAGATGAAGCTAGAGCTCGCTATCCATGAGGAGCTGTGCACATCTCAGGAGCTGTTCAACCTGGTGACCAAGTGCGCAAGAGCTGAGAAAGGGCGCCTCTCTCTCCTCGAGCTGCTGGCTGTAGACCCAGAGGAGAAGAAAGCCAAGGCCAAGGACATGAAGCGCAAGGGAGCAGCCGTGCTCGCAGCAGAGCCGGACACCAAGCAAGGCAGAGACCAGCCCGAGTCATCCAAGAGTAGCCGGCCGTTCTGCGCCTTCCACAACCTGAATACCCACAACACCAGCGACTGTTAAGAGCTCAGAGCCATTCGCGAAGGATGCTTCAGTCGACGCCCCGAGCACAGCGACTGGGGCTACGACCGAGGAGGAGGACGTGGAGGCGGGCGCTGGGACGACCGTGGCCCGCGCCAGGAGTGGCGCGACAGGCCTCGTGAGGACCGCTGGCAGGATCATCCTCGCGAGGGTTCCTGGAGGGACCAGTCTCGTGAGGATCGTCCTCAGGGCAACGCTGCTCTTCCCCCACTGCCGCCACCGCCAAGAAGGAATGACGACCACCATCAGGACGAGGGGGCTAGGGGGCTTCCAGGAGCCGCGCGCTATCGCCTGCATCTTGGGCGGAGCTCAGGCCCCAGCCTCGCAGCACATCTTCAAACAGTTTGCTCGTGAAGTGAATGCAGTCCTCCCCAAGCTTGAGGCCACGCACCCGCTCAGGTGGTCCCAGTGTGCCATCACCTTTAATTCGGCAGATCAGCTCAAGTGCGCAGCCACCGCTGGTGCCCTCCCGATGCTTTGTTCACCAGTCATCAGCAACGTGCAAGTTACCAAGACCCTCATCGACGGCGGTGTAGGGCTCAACGTCCTGTCCGTCGACACGTTCGACAACCTCCAAGTGCCATATAACCAGCTTCTGCCTACCAAGCCTTTCTCAGGAGTGACCGACGGTTCCACCACACCGATAGGGCACATCCGCCTCCCTGTCACCTTCGGAGAACGCAAGAACTACCGCACCGAGCTCATCGACTTCGACGTCGCGCACATCCGTTTGCCATACAACGCCATCCTCGGGTATCCAGCCCTGGCCAAGTTCATGGCGGTGACCCACCACGGCTACAACGTCCTCAAGATGCCGGGAAGCGGCGGAATCATCATGGTCCCGTGCGAAGAAAGAGATGCGGTGTGCTCCCTCGAGCGTGCCTTCCAAGCTGCAGCAATCGACGACCCCGACAGCAAGGGCGAGGGCCCTCCTGAGGCCATCCCCAAGAAGAAGAAGCAGCTGCGCCGTGCAGGATCTTAGGAGGATGGCGTCGTAACTCGAACCTCGTCAGGATCAACACCCGTTCCAGGGGCGCCTCCCTCCATCGCATAGGAAGGCGCGCCTAGCGCCCTCCTCGGGGAGGGCTCGGGGGCTCTCTTCTGGAGGGCCTCAGACCTTGCCAACATCACGAGGGAGGCGCTTGGGCACCACTTGAAGGCGTGCTTCATGGCATGTTTCCCTCAAGAAGTCACAGGGCGAGGAGCGCCCACCGCTCAGGAGTTCATCACCAAGACCACTCAAGAACTGCAAGACGCAAGGGCCATGCGCGGTGACCGCCGCTCGCGAGGTGCAGCTCCCCATCCAGACGAGGATGTCGGGCTGCGCGTCTGCATCGACGTCCCAGGGCTCAACAGGGCCGCATCTAAGGAGCATTTCTGGCCTTCGCGCGTGGCCGTTGCGAGGGTCCACCACACAGCTACGTTCGCATGCCTTTTAGCCTGCCGAGCGTGTCGTCAGCCTATCAGCGCAACCTGCGGCGTGTCCTGGCGGCTCAAGAGGCCAGGAACCACGCCGTCCTGGCAGAGATGGAGACGGTCCTCAGGGAACCACCTGAGCCCCCAGAGCCTCCTGAGGCTCAGGGCCCCGGTGGCTCGTGAGGAGCAATCCCTTCATCGCGTACCTTCAGTTGCCCCGACAACCCTTCATCAACAGAACCAGGTGACATTTTCCAAGTTCATTCAGCTCGGAGCGCCCCTCGGGTTGCATCATTCCCAGGCCGCGTGGGTCCGTCCCTGTGGCATGTATCCCTTTTTCTTCATGCCTTTAGCTTACCTTGCTGGGGGCGCCCCTCGGGCTGCATCATCCCCAAGCCGCTCGGGCCTGACCCAGTGGCGTGTATCTTCCCTCCTTTTACTTAAGCCTACTGATCTCATGTCTAACCTATCTACACCATCACCTGCTTGACTCTTGCCTCCCACGGGGGCCGCTCACACCGGCACGACGCATGTGCATGGGTACGTCCCTGCAACGTCGACAAATCTGAGCGGCCGAGCTCTGGCTCCCGGCACGCCCCGCGCACGTCATCTCACCAGGCCCTCAGTGTCATCGCCTCCTCGCGAAGTAACCAGGCGGACTAACAACTATAATGGAAAACCATGCTTCTCCTTGTGCTGGTTCGCAGGGATCTCACGAGGAGGGTAGCAGGCAGCACCGCAAGCTTCCTCTTCTCCCGTGCAACCTGATTGCGCGTTAAAAGGGGGGATCCTGAGCATTGCGACTCAGGAGCTCTTACTGGCTCTCCAGCCGTCACCCCCTGGCCTTGACCATGGCACGCGACCTGGCATACCAGCGGCGGCTGAGCTCGCTCGAGGGCCGGGACCTGAGGACGTAGAGCACTAAGGAGAACATGGGAGGAGGGAGACTCGTACAGGCCTGACCTAGCTATGCTGTGGAACCTTGCGCACGGGCCTGGCGCATCGCAAGGACTCGGCCCCAAACCATCAAGATAAGTCCCGCGCTCGGGCTAACTAATTGGTGGAGCCTAGGGTTTACGCTCGCCGCGGCCCTGTTGCGGCCACGTCGCCACCCTTTCTTGCCTTGCCATAGCTGCTTGAGCGCTAAAGGGGACCTCCTGAGCATCGCGCCTCAGGGGCTCTTACTGGACCTCGGGCCACTCACCTCCTGGCCTTCACCACGCACGCGACCTGGCATACCAGCGACAGCTGTAGCCTGCCTGGGGACCGGGACCTGTCAGCGTAGAGCAACAAGCTATCGCGAGGTTGGAAAGGGGAGACCGAGCCTTACAGGACATGCGTTCGCAGATTTTCATAATAAGGAAGATATACACAAAAGACATCACAGATCCTTACACGCCCCCATGGGGTACTTCTTGGCTCCTCGCAGGGAACAAGATATGGGAACATAGGGGAATCCTATCTACACCCTCTCGCGGCTGACGCCATCATCAACAGTGGGCCGCGGGAGGCCGCCGTCAACCCCATCCAGATCAGCGGCGGCGGCGGCTGGACGCCGCAGCCCTGCTCCGAGCCCGGCGAGAGCTCGGGGGCACGTAGCTGTCGTCGCTCGTCTCCGAAGTCTCGTAGAGTTCAGGAGAACTACTGGACTCCCATGGGTCGCTTCTGCTGGAGTAGCCACAAGCGGAGCGCGGGTCATCCTGGTGCTCCCCTCCAGGGCAACACTCCAAGCGGCGGCCCTCCATGTCGAAGACCTTGAAGAAAAGCGTGGAGGCGCCGTCATACTCGAAGTGGATCGCGAGGGCGCCATTTGCACAGCAAACCCGCGCAACCTCGCCCCAACTGCGGGTCATGAAGATCTTACCGGAGCACCGCAGTCAGCATGCTGCAGCCCGAGCTCAAGGGGCCCCTTCGGCGGCATCACATCAGAGGAGAACCGCGGAAAGCGGATCCAAGAGCTTGGAGGCATCGGCGCCCATAGCACAAGCTCGCGCGAGGAATCCATGGCGTGGATTCCGGGGGCAACAGCGCGTGTCGGCATCACTCGGCGACCACGGACGCGGCGCGGGCAGCGTCGCTCGTCGCTCCGCCCTCCTGAGCCCTCGGCTTGGGCTTACAAGGGTAGCGGATACCCTGGAGGAGGCCGCTCGCACAAAGGCCTCGTCACCATCTGCATTGCCGCTTCGTCACAACGATGGATTGACCTCTTCTTCGGCGGGAGCGGCCCCCAATCATCACGAGGGGCCTTTCCCTTCTCGTCAGCGGAGAACCTTCGGATCGGCGCCATCGGAGCTGCTAATAGCAATGGAGCAGAGGCGGAAAGAAGCAAGCGAACAAGGAAGAGATGGGCGACGGGGGCTCTACCCCCTCCCCATTTATAGCGGAATAAGGCCAACCGGCGCCTCCAACGATCACAGGTAATGATGGTTTTCCTTGCATGTCGCAAGGACTTGTCAAGTCGAGCAGTTGTCGAGGCAGCGTGGGGAAGCAGAGACGCCCACGTCCAATCAACTGCCACGCATCAACCGAGGCCGCAGGCTTTTGGGGCCCGCGGCGCTCCACGCTTGACCTTTGGCTTCGCCTCGAAGCCAAGCCCGAGCGCGCCTTGGGCCCGGGGGCTACTGTCGGCGTTCTAGGAACGGGGGTCCCCAAACTTGCCTGCCTGCGGCCCACGGCGTGGCTATGCTGCAGGCCTGTACGGCCCATCTTCGTCAACAAGGCATTCAAGACCCTCGTGAGGGGTCAAGCCTCGTGAGGCGGACAACGCAATACCTCCTCAGGAGCGGCCTCACTAGGCTGCCTCGCGAGGAGCGGACAAATCAAGGCAAGGCAAACCTCGCGAGGCTCTCGTGACGTGAGCCATGACGATCAAGATCAGGCGGGCGCCAGGCGGGCGCCAGCGCGCGCAACGTCCTTGTTTCCTCTTTGGTGCTAAGGAGGCAAGCGCAGGCGCGGAGTACCGAGGCATCAAGCAAAGGTTTCCATATCGGTGCAACGAGAGCAAGACCAGCAGGACGGCAGGACGGAGGTCACCATGGAGCCCAAGACGGCGTCACCACTTGAGCCTTTTGTCAGGATAAGCTGTACTAGCTGTCCCCTTTCAAATTGGCCGTTGTTGGCTCCCTTCCCGCTCAATATTTGGGAAGAGGACCAGGGCCTATATAAGTAGAACTAGACACCACAGTAGGAGGCATGGGATAACCCATTGTGAGGCATCTCACGCACACAAGTTCGCCAAGCACAAGAACACCTCAACCTCAGGAGGCTATTCTTCCCCTTGTACTGTTCATCATCAGCCCAAGAGGCAATCCACCACCACCACACTAGAGTAGGGTATTACACCACATCGGTGGCCCGATCCAGTATAAATCTTGTGTCTTTGTGTTGTGAGTTCGTCGAGTTTCTCCGCGAGATCTTAGCGAGCTAGGGCGTAGATCGGTAGGGAGGAAATCTCCGCGTGCACCCCAGTGTTCGAACCTTGAGGGTTTTGCCGGAACCCGTGATCCGACAACCTCTCGGAGTAGGAAACTGCTGAGGCACTCCAACTTGAGCCACGACGCCTCACCAGATTCGGGGACTAGTATCGGAGGGATTGACCATGGGTAGCCCCATCAGCGCCCCTTAGCATTTCAAGACATCGGGGCTAGCAAAGCCCTTCGCACCTTCCGGACAGACGGTCGGCTCCATGGGCCGGCTAGCCGAGGAGGCCAGCTCCCAGAAGACAACGCACTCTTAGAAGGCGGCCTCAGGGGGCCGACTCCTAGCAGACGGCCCCTCCACCCCTCGGAGTCTGCACCCATTCATTACGATGAGACGGAGTGTGGCTACAGGGCCACCCCCTCCCCCGGATCACGGAGAAGCGTGGCAACAGTGCGGGCTAACCAAGCGGTCACCTGCTGATGTCTACTACGCAACTTTATTCTTGTAGACACATGTTGGGCCTCCAAGTGCAGAGTTTTGTAGGACAATAGCAATTTTCCCTCAAGTGGATGACCTAAGGTTTATCAATCTGTGAGAGGTGTAGGATGAAGATGGTCTATCTCAAACGACCCTGCAACCAAATACAAGAAATCTCTTGTGTCCCCAACACACCCAATACAATGGCAAATTGTATAGGTGCACTAGTTCGGCGAAGAGATGGTGATAAAAGTGTAATATGGATGGTAGAAATACATTTTTATAATCTGAATAAATAAAAATAGTAAGGTGGCACATAGTAAACAGGCACAAAAACGGTATTGCAATGCTTCGAAATGAGACCTAGGGTCCGTACTTTCGCTAGTGCAATCTCTCAACAATGCTAGTATAATTGGATCATATAACCCTCCCTCAACATGCAACGAAAAATCACTCCAAAGTTCCAATCTAGCGGAGAACATAAGAATAAATTGTTTGTAGGGTACGAAACCACCTCAAAGCTATTCTTTCCGTTCGATCTATTCAAGAATTTGTACTAAAATAACACCAAAGCAAATTCATATTCATAATACTCAATCCAACACAAAGAACTTCAAAGAGTGCCCCAAGATTTCTACCGGAGAAACAAAGACAAGAACATGCATCAACCCCTATGCATAGATTACCCCAATGTCACCTCGGGAATCCGCGAGTTGAGTGCCAAAACATATATCAAGTGAATCAATACGATACCCCATTGTCACCATGAGTATTCAATTGCAAGACATATATCAATTGTTCTCAAATCAATAAAAGTATTCAATCCGATAACAAAAAAATCTCAAAGGGAAAAACTCAATTCATCACAACAAGATAGAGAGGGGAAAACACCATATGATCCGACTATATCAACAAAGCCCGCGATACATCAAGATCGTGACATCTCAAGAACACGAGAGAGAGAGAGAGAGAGAGATTAAACACATAGATACTGGTACAAACCCTCAGCCCCGAGGGTGGACTACTCCCTCCTCATCGTGGTGGCCGCCGGGATGATGAAGATGGCCATCGGAGATTATTCCCTCCTCCGGCAGGGTGCCGGAAAGGGACTAGACTGGTTTTCGATGGACACACAGGTCTGCGGTGGTGGAACTTCTGATCTAGGTTAACCCCTAGGGGTTTCGGAATATATGGGAATTTATAGTGCAAAGAAGGGGTACGGGAGGCCACCGAGGGGGGCACAACCCACCAGGGCGCGCCTGGGGGCCCAGGCGCGCCCTGGTGGGTTGTGCCCCCCTCGGGGAACCCCCGGGTGTAGCTCTGGCCCGTCGGGTGTCTTCTGGTCCATAAAAATTCTCCAAAAAGTTTCGCGGTGTTTGGAATCCGTTTGATATTGATTTCCTACGATGTAAAAAACAAGCAAAAAACAGCTACTCGCACTTGGCACTGGGTCAATAGGTTAGTCCCCAAAAAATGATATATAGTTGCTATAAAATGATTGTAAAACATCCAAGAATGATAAAATAATAGCATGAATACTTCATAAATTATAGATACGTTGGAGACGTATCAGCATTCCCAAGCTTAATTCCTACTCGTCCTCGAGTAGGTAAATGATAAAAGAAATAATTTATGAAGTGTTAATGCTAGCAAAGTGCACAAGTTTGATCAATGATAATTTCAATCACTTTTCCTAGCATCATAACATCAATTCTTTCTTATAACACTTCTCATGTTAAAGAGGCAACCAATTCACATGTTAAGGTTCAAACAATGAATTCTCTTGAAACTCAACAACCTATGTTCTCAGTCACCAAGCAATTGTAATTCAACTTATTCAACAGAGTTTAAGTAATAGCTCCACATACTCAACCATCATATAGTCTCCTATGATTGCTAACACTCACCGCGTACACATGAGCAAAATGTTTCAACCGGACACATAGAAAGATAGGGGCTTATTGTTTTGCCTCCCAACGTATTCACCTCAAGGGTGATGTCGACAATAATAACTCATGCTACCCATATCCAACTGGATACATGTGCCTAGATCTTTCCTCACCACATGATGCTTGCGAAAAGAGAAAAATAAAAAGGAATAGAGATAAAAACTTTGACTCTTTGCATAAAAGTAAAAGATAGGCCCTTCGCAGAGGGAAGCAGGGGTTGCCATGCGCTTATTTGTTTGTATGCTCAATCCCTTAGTGCAAAAGAACGTCACATTATATTGCCCCTTATGATAGCAAGCTTTATTATGCAGTCTGTCGCTTTTATTCTTTGCCATCACAAGTTCGTACAACACTCAATTCTCTCTTACACTAAATGATCTAACACTTTTAGAAGCAATTTTTATTGCCTTTTTGCACCGATGACAACTTACTTGAAGGATCTTGCTCAATCCATAGGTTGTTATGGTGGACACTTGAAAATAAGATTTGGGTTTAAGGGTTTTTGGATGCACAAGTAATATCTCTACTTAGTGCGGAATTTTTGGCTAGCAAAGATTGGGAGCAAGCACCACATGTTGAAGGATCTATGACAATATAACTTCTATGTGAATATGAACAAACACAAATCATTACGTTGTCTTCCTTGTCCAACGTGAACAATTTTGGCATATATTATTTTGATGGGGGCTCACAATCACAAAAGATTTCCAAGATAGTGTATTTGCATGTGAAAGGTCTCTTCCTTATACTAATTATTCGTGAATTGCTTGTATGACCAATATTGTGATTGTCAAGCCTCAATAGATTTCACTTTCTAAACCCAATGTGAAGCTACCACTAGGCATGATATGATTTCAATTTCATGACATTCCATTTATTCAACAATTTACTAATAGGAGATAAGTGAAGCACAAGAGTAAATGACATAGAAAAGAGCTTCGTTGACAGGATGTGAATGCCGCTTACTTAGCCTCCCTGGCAATTGTTTGAGGACTCTATTTTATTTAAAACTTTCAGATCTAAGCATTTTATTAAAACATCAAGAAAAATGAAAATAAAATGACATTCTAAGAATAGCACAATTCATGTGAAGAGGCAAAAACTTAGGCTCAACCGACACTAACCGATAATTGTTGAAGAAAGGTGGGATGCCTACCGGGGCATCCCCAAGCTTAGATGCTTGAGACTTCTTGAAATATTATCTTGGGATGCCTTGGGCATCCCCAAGCTTGAGCTTTTGTGTCTCCTTAATTCTTCTCATATCACGGTTTTCCTAAATATCAAAAGCTTCATCCACACAAAACACAACAAGAACTCGTGAGATAAGTTAGTATAAACTAATGCAAAAACCTTATCATTCTCTACTGTAGAAAATCACTAAAATTATTGTTCAACATTGCATACTAAATGCCTTTGGATATTTAATACTCCTATCCTCAAATAGAATCATTAAAGAAGCAAACATATGCAAACAATGCAAACATAATAGCAATCTGCCAAAACAGTACAGTCTGCAAAGAATGCAAGAGTATCAATACTTATTCAACTCAAAAAATTCTGAAAATTTAGCACACTGTAGAAAATTTATCAGAGCTTATTGTGCAAAAAGTTTCAACATTTTATCATGTTCTGACTTTTCTAGGGAATTTTTGCAACAGCGGTAAACTTTCTGTTTTCAAACAGCAACATATAGACTTGCAAAATAAGCATAGTAAAGGCTACCATTGCCACTTTTATTGAAATAAAAGATGCAAAACATTATTCTAAATAACAGCAAGCAAATCCTAACAAATTAAATTGACGCTCCAAGCAAAACACATATCATGTGATGAATGAAAACATAGCTCCAAGTGAGGTTATCGATAATGTTGGAGACGAAAGAGGGGATGCCTTCCGGGGCATCCCCAAGCTTAGTTGCTTGGATATCCCTTGAATATTACCTTGGGGTGCCTTGGGCATCCCCAAGCTTAGGGTCTTGTCACTCCTTAGTCTCCTCATATTGACATCTCGCCCAAAACTTGAAAACTTCAATCACACAAAACTTAATGAAACATTGTGAGATAGGTTATTATGATAAAGAGCAAATCATTCCATTTTTGGTACAGTCAAAGACAAGATTCAGAATTGTTATCACACAGTGCCTACTGTAGCATATCATTTCCACAATTTTTATTGAGCAATATAAGCCATAGAAACTAGAAAACAAGCAAACTATGCATTGAAAACAGAATCCGTCAAAAACAGAACAATCCGTAGTGATCTGTACTCAAACCATACTTCTGCTACTCCAAGAATTCTGAAAATTTAGGACCACGTGAGAAATTTGTATATTAATCTTCTGCAAAAAGAATCAACTCAAAAGCACCCTTCTGTTAAAAATGAGAATTGTTTTTGTGAGCACAAAAGTTTCTGTTTTTCTGCAAGATCAAATCAACTATCACCCAACAAGATCCCAAAGGCTTTACTTGGCACTTTATTGAAACAAAAGCTATAAACATGATTACTAAAGTAGCATAATCATGTGAACACACAAAAACTGTAGGTAAAAGTGTTAGGTTGTCTCCCAACAAGCGCTTTTCTTCAATGCCTTTTAGCTAGGCATTATGATATCAATGATGCTCGCATAAAAGATAAGAATTGAAACATAAAGAGAGCATGATGAAGCACATGCCAAGCACATTTAAGTCTAACCCACTTCCTATGCATAGGGATTTTGTGAGCAAACAATTTATCGGAACAAGAATCAACTAGCATAGGAAGGCAAAACAAGCAAAACTTCAAGATTTTAAACACATACAGGGGAAACTTGATATTAATGCAATACTACAAGCATATGTTCCTCCTTCGTAATAATTTTCAGTAGCATCATGAAGAAATTAAACAATATAACTATCACATAAAGCATTCTATTCATGACCCACAAGCATAGAAATTTTGTTACTCTCCACATAAGCAAATTTCTTCTCACAAATTGTAGTGGGAGCAAACTCAACAAAATAACTATCATGAGAGTGAAAATTAAAATCATGATGACAAGTTTCATGGTGATTATTATTCTTTATAGCGTACATGTCATCACCATAATCATCATATATAGGAACTTTGATGTCACAATCAATTGCAACCTCCTCCAAAATAGTGGATTCATCATTAAATAAAGTCACGACCTCTCCAAATCCACTTTCATCAATATAATCATCATAAATAGGAGGCATGCAATCATCATAATAATTTTTCTCATCGAAACTTGGGGGACTAAAAATATCATATTCATCAAATATAGCATCCCCAAGCTTATGGCTTTGCATATCATTAGCATCATGGATATTCAAAGAATTCATACTAACAACATTGCAATCATGCTCATCATTCAAATATTTTGTGCCAACCATTTTATTGACTTCTTCTTCTAACAATTGAGCACAATTTTCTGATCCATCATTTTCAAGAAAGATATTATAAAGATGACCAATAATATGATGCAACCTCAATTCCATTTTTATGTAGTTTTCTTTTATAAATCAAACTAGTGATAAAAATGGAAACTAAAATATTCAATTGCAAGATCTAAAGATATACTTTCATGCACTCACCTCCCCGGCAACGCCGCCAGAAAAGAGCTTGATGTCTACTATGCAACTTTGTTCTTGTAGACACGTGTTGGGCCTCCAAGCGCGGAGTTTTGTAGGACAGTAGCAATTTTCCCTCAAGTGGATGACCGAAGGTTTAGCAATCCGTGAGATGTGTAGGATGAAGATGGTCTCTCTCAAACGACCCTGCCAAATACAAGAAATCTCTTGTGTCCCCAACACACCCAATACAATGGAAATTGTATAGGTGCACTAGTTCGGCGAAGAGATGGTGATAAAAGTGTAATATGGATGGTAGAAATATATTTTTATAATCTGAATAAATAAAAACAGCAAGGTAGCAAATAGTAAACGGGCACAAAAACGGTATTGAAATGCTTGAAAATGTGGCCTAGGGTCCGCACTTTTGCTAGGCAATCCCTCAACAATGCTAATATAATTGGATCATATAACCATCCCTCAACATGCAACGAAGAATCACTCCAAAGTTCCTATCTAGCGGAGAACATAAGAATAAATTGTTTGTAGGGTACGAAACCACCTCAAAGCTATTATTTACGTTCGATCTATTCAAGAGTTTGTACTAAAATAACACCAAAGCAAATTCATATTCATAATACTCAATCCAACACAAAGAACTTCAAAGAGTGCCCCAAGATTTCTACCGGAGAACAAAGACAAGAACGTGCATCAACCCCCATGCATAGATTACCCCAATGTCACCTCGGGAATCCGCGAGTTGAGTGCCAAAACATATATCAAGTGAATCAATACAATACCCCATTGTCACCATGAGTATTCAATTGCAAGACATATATCAAGTGTTCTCAAATCCATAAAAGTATTCAATCCGATAACAACGAAATCTCAAAGGGAAATACTCAATTCATCAGAACAAGATAGAGAGGGGGGAACAAGCCCGCGATACATCAAGATCGTGACATCTCAAGAACACGAGAGAGAGAGAGAGAGATTAAAAACATAGCTACTGGTATAAACCCTTGGCCCCGAGGGTGGACTACTCCCTCCTCATCGTGGTGGCCGCCGGGATGATGAAGATGGCCACCGGAGATGATTCCCCCCTCCGACAGGGTGCCGAAAAGGGTCTAGATTGGTTTTCGGTGGCTACAGAGGCCTGCGGTGGCGGAACTTCTGATCTAGGTTAACCTCGAGGGGTTTCGGAATATTTGGGAATTTAATGTGCAGAGAAGGGGTAGGGAGGCCACCGAGGTGAGCACAACCCACCAGGGCGCTTCTGGGGGCCCATGGACGCCCTGGTGGGTTGTGCCCCCCTCGGGGCACCCCCAGGTGCAGTTCTGGCCCTTTGGGTGTCTTCTGGTCCATAAAAATTCTCCAAAAAGTTTCGCGGTGTTGGACTCCGTTTGATATTGATTTCCTGCGATGTAAAAAACAAGCAAAAAACAGCAACTGGCAGTTGGCACTAGGTCACTAGGTTAGTCCCAAAAAATGATATAAAGTTGCTATAAAATGATTGTAAAACATCCAAGAATGATAAAATAACAACATGAATACTTCATAAATTATAGATATGTTGGAGACGTATCACCTGCCCGTCCCGCGCGGCACTGTAGCCATACGGCTCGTGACATGGCCCTCGTCAGCAAGGGTCATGCTCCCACGATGGGCAGTCGGTCGGCCTGCAGGCGCTGGGCCCTACCTCTCCGTGAGCAACCAGAAGACGGCGCTCCCCCAGAAGGTGGCCTCAGGGGCGGGCCGGCCTCCAGCAGTCGGCCCTTCCCACCTCTAGGAGTCCCCGCGCCATTACACAGATAAGACGGAGCGTGGCTACAGTGAGCGCACACCATGCGGCGGGATGGTAGCCATGCGACTCCCAACAACGCTTCCATCATCAAGGGCGAGGCTACAGTAAAAGGCAATCAGCATGGCCCGCAGGCGGCGGGCCCTACCTGCCAGTCGGATTCTCGACAGCCAGTGGGACCCACCAGGCGGCGGGCCCCACCAGCCGGCGGAGAACCCGGCGACCATAGACACTGACGTTCAGGTCCTACACCCAGCCGTATTACCATTGTACCCCTGGGGTAGGCCTATATAAACCCCCGCCGGCTCACCCATGCAAAGGGTTCAGCACCCTCGCCATTTACACACACATAGCTAGGAGAAGCAAAGGAGCTAGCCCATCCCTTCTTCTTCCTCTAGCAATACAGCTCAAGGAGCAAGCTTGTAGCTATGATCAGATCATAGTCATCATGCAGAGACCTCGCAGAGCAGGACTAGGGGTATTATCTCCTCGGAGAGCCCCGAACCTGGATAAGACGCGTGTGCGTTCGAGATCTCGCCTATTCCCGCTTCCAGGCCCAACGACGTACTCCTGTCCCCATCCATGATAAGTCACCCCCTCGCATCTGTCGCGAGAATACCCCGACACACTTTTAGGCATTTCATAGTCATAAATTCAGTTGGAAATAAGTATGCTCAGTACCCCAAACTGTGTTGCCAGGTAATGTACTGCATTTCATAGTCATATGCCCAGTACTCTAATTGGTCTTTTAGCACCAAGGTGTAGTCGATTGGATCGAAGTGCTATATACTTTTTCATTTGGATTTGTATGCTTGACATATGGTAGTTTTCACTCTGTAGGTATAAGTGATACATGCAAAATTTGCACGGAAAAAATCATTTGAGGGCTTGGGCACAATGTTAGTAGTGTACCAGGAGGAGCCTAGCAAACCATGGTGGAGTCCCCTTGTATGAGATACGAAAAAAATAATCTCAAGAGAACTAATCATACGGGAGGTAGTATGATTGGCCATATTAACTTGACTCACCTATTATTTGTGTCTGAGATAACTTACATGAGCACTAATTATAACGATGAGAATGTAGGGTATTATATCGCTGAACATACAGAAGAATCTTTATAGGGGAGTCCCTGGAGATTTAGGGGTGATGTTGGATTTGCTCTCCTGACCCTGATTCCTCTAACGACCCCCCACCCCACACACACATACGGGGAGGGAGGGAGGGAGATTTATGTGAAGATTGCTATTGAACCACAATAATATGTATGTCTCGCTGCAACACACGGGCAATTAGCTAGTGAAATTCAAACATCTGGGCGTCGTGGCTCAGCCAGAAATATTGAGAAACCTGGTTTTTTAATTCCTGTAAATTCAAAACACGCATGAAAATCATGAAACTTGGCATGGTGTCATGACATGGCACCAACATGCTGTGGTAATTTTTTTGGCCGAATTGGGACAAGCTTTGGTACAAGCTTCTTGAAAACCAGAGCTTCTCTCAAGAAGGCTCATGGTTCCGAGAGGGAACATGTCACCCCGTGTGCGAAATGACATACACCACGTTCTCCTACCTTGATTTTTTACACAGGCAACTTAGACCAAATAGAAGTTTCATGCTAAATTTTGGAATTATTCCAGGTTCATTTGGCGGTTTTTATACATTAACTTAATTTCCAGGCATTTAATGCACATAATTCAAATTTGAACTACAGGCGCATGCTCCAGTGCGCCAAAGTTAGTTGAAAATCATTTATGTGCATTTGGGCGAATTTTTAGGTCCCATGCAAGAAGTGGGTGTTGGGAAACGTAGCATGCAATTTCAAAAAAAATCCTACACTCACGCAAGATCTATCTAGGAGATTGAAAGAACAAGTGCTCCCTGGGTGATTTTGGTAATTAATGTCAACATATCTCTTGTTGGACTAATACCTTTATCTAGTATATTTCAGATAAGTTCAACATTGGAGTGGCAGGACAAGAGGATGTGGAACCCCTTCAAGATGCTAAGGACAAACATTGGCAAAAGCTCAAGACTCTACATTTTCATTATAGTGATCCAAGATCACACTGAGTCCATAGGAAAATCCAATACTATTAAAAGGGAATGAGGTGTTGCTTAATGGCTTGCTTGCTCAAAGTGCTTAATGGTATGCTCCAAAGCCCTCAACCACTTTCTCATTTCCACATATGTCCTAAACCTAAAGTCAAACTCGGCCCCACCGATTTGATCTATCCGGCGCCACCGAGTTCATTTGACATAGCCACTGCCAGAAACCGTAATCAGTTCGGTCTCACCGCTGGTATCTCGGTCTCAACGAGATGGGCTTGCAAACTCTCTGTTGCTTGTTGCAACTATTTTGGTCTCACCGAGATATGCAGTCGGTCCCACCGAGTTTGCTTGACCAACTCTCTGTTTGCTCATTACCAAAATTGGTCTCACCGAGTTTGTGTAATCGGTCAAACCGAGTTGAGGTTTTACCCTAACCCTAGCACATTGGTCCAACCGAGTTGATCATGTCGGTCCCACCGAAAAGCCTAACGTTCACATTTTAAACCATATCGGTCTGACCGAGTTTCACTAATCAGTCCCACCGAGTTTGGTAAATTGTGTGTAACGACTAGATTTTGTGTGGAGGGTATATATACTCCTCCACCCTTCCTCCATTCGTGGAGAGAGCCATCAGAACATGCCCACACTTCCACTACTAATTTTCTGAGAGAGAACCATCTACTCATGTGTTGAGACCAAGACATTCCAATCCAACCACAAGAATCTTGATCTCTAGCCTTCCCCAAGTTGCTTTCCACTCAAATCATCTTTCCACCAAATACAAATCTGTGAGAGAGAGTTGAGTGTTGGGTAGCTATGATTTGAAGCACAAGAGCAAGGAGTTCATCATCAACACACCATCTATTACCTTTTGAAGAGTGGTGTCTCCTAGATTGGTTAGGCGTCACTTGGGAGCATCCATCAAGATTGTGGAGTTGAACCAAGGAGTTTGTAAGGGCAAGGAGATCGCCTACTTCGTGAAGATCTACCCAAGTGAGGCAAGTCCTTCATGGGCGATGGCCATGGTGGGATAGACAAGGTTGCTTCTTCGTGGACCCTTCGTGGGTGGAGCCCTCTGTGGACTCGCGTAACCGTTACCCTTCGTGGGTTGGAGTCTCCACCAACGTGGATTTACGATAGCACCACCTATCGTAACCACGCCAAAAATCTCTGTGTTTCCAATTACGTTTGCACACTCCAATCCCATCCCTTTACTTTCTTGCTACTTGCATGCTTTACTTTCCGCTGCTCATATACTCTTGCCATGCTTGCTTGAAATGTATTGTCAATGTTTAAACTTGTGCTAAAACTCCACCTTAACTTGAAGAAATTAAAAACCGCTACTTTTCTTTGTTGAGTGTCTAATCACCCACCCCTCTAGACACCTCTTCTCTATCCTTTCAATTGGTATCAGAGCATTGGTCTCCATTGCTTTGGTTTAATCACCATTGGAGGAAGATGGATGAGTATACATTGGGGAGTTTTAGACATAGAGTGCCTGTACTTGATGGAGAGTTCTTTCATGAATGGAAACATGAGATGCTTGATATTTTTAATGAATATCACTTGAACAAGTACATTACTAGCCCTTGTGCGCCCCTTGTTGATCCTTTGCATCCTACCCCCGGTGGGTGTATTGACATGACCCGCAACCTTAGAACTATCAATCTTATTACTAGAGGTTTGCCTAGAAATTTGATCGTTTGCTTGCCTACTCTTGATTGTGCTTACACCGTATGGAGATTTCTTGAGGAACGATTTCCAAACTATTCCTTGCAAAATCTAGATGTGATTCTTCATAAGTCAATCGCCTTAAGTAAGATGAATTCCAATGATCCTAAGTTTGGTGACTGTTTGTTTAAGCTCCGTGACCTTATGCGTGCCAACGAGATGTTGGAATCATTAGCAACATCATTTCCGAAGTCATTAGAATTCTTAAAGATGATCACTTATCTAATGAATCACTCTCTCTAGGAAATGATTAATCACAAGATGATGTTGAACATGGATACTATGATGAGGATAAGGATAGTGACTTTGATCTCAATGAGTCTATGAGACACTTTGGTCTTATGGCCCTCGAAAGTATGTCACATTTGGTGATAACTCAAAGGGTAAGGTGGTTGGCCTTGGTAAGGTGGCCACCTCACATGATAGCTCCATACAAAATGTTATGCTCGTTGAATCTCTTGGCTATAACTTACTTTTAGTATCTAGACTAGCTGACTTTGGATTCAATGTCTTATTTACTGAAGTAGATTGCCAAGTGTTTCGAAGAGATAATCATAAAATGGTCTTTACCGGTATATGTAGAGGTGATCTATACATTGGTTTTCACTAAAAAGGCTCAACCTAGAACTTGCTTAATTGCTAAATCTTCTAAAGGTTGGTTGTGGTATAGAAGGTTAGGTCATGTGGGAATGCAAAATCTTGATAAGCTTATTAAAGGTGATCATATCCTTGGAGTGAAAGATGTTATATTTGACAAGGATAGATTGTGCAGTGCTTGTCAAGCAGGAAAACAGGTTGGAGGAAGCCACCCCGTGAAGAACATCATGACCACGAGAAGACCGCTCGAGCTACTTCATATGGATCTCTTTGGTCCAAACGCCTATAAAAGTCTTGGTGGAAACTCGTTTGGTTTAGTCATAGTCAATGATTTTTCAAGATTTACGTGGGTGTTCTTTCTTGATGATAAATCGCAGGTCCAAAAGATCTTCAAGAACTTCGCTCGGAAGGCCCAAAATCAATTTGAAGTGAAGATCAAGAAGGTTCACAGCGACAACAGAACGGAGTTTAAGAACGCAAATGTGGACACCTTTCTTGACGAAGAAGGGATTTCACATGAGTTCTTGGCTACGTACATGCCTCAACAAAATGGAGTTGTTAAGAGGAAGAACCGGACTCTTATTGAGATGGCAAGAACGATGCTTGATGAGTACAAGACGCCAAAACACTTTTGGGCGGAAGCGGTTGAGACAGCTTGTCATGCAAAAAATCGTCTATATCTTCACAAGCTACTCGGCAAGACGGCATACGAGCTCCTCACTGGTAACAAACCCCAAGTTGGATACTTTTGAGTATTTGTCTCAAAGTGCTATATTCTTGATAAGCATCGTCGTTCTAAATTATCTCCTAAATCTCATGAGGGTTTCCTACTCGGTTATGGCTCAAACCCTCACACTTACCGTGTCTACAACAATTTCACCCGAAAGGTTGAAGAGACGGTAGATGTGAAGTTTGATGAATCTAACGGCTCGCAAGTAGAGCAATTGCCAATTGATGTAGGAGACAAAGACCCTTCAGAAGCAATCCAAGACTTGTCTATTGGCAAGATTCGTCCAACGGTGGTGAAGGATAGTACCTCGTCCGTCCAAGTGGAAGCTTCTACCTCACGACAAGGTGAACCAAGAGTTGACATGGAGGCATCCACAAGTGGGACACGCCAAGATGATGAAAATGAGGATGTACACCAAGATGAACCTCATCAACCTCCTTATCCACCTCCACAAGAGAACAACAACACCAACAATGAACAAGGCCAAGAGGAAGAACAAGATGATGAAGAAGATGTTCCACCCCGACCCAAACAAAAGCTCTCACGAGTTAGAGCAAGAGTTTCTAGAGACCATCCCGTCGAACAAATCTTTGATGATATCCAAACCGAGAGAATTACTCGCTCTAAAACTTGTTTGGCTAATTTTTGTGACCATTATTCATTCATCTCTAGCATTGAACCTATGAAGGCTGAAGAAGCATTAGAAGATACAGATTGGATAAATGCCATGCACGAAGAGCTACACAACTTTGAAAGGAACCAAGTGTGGACATTGGTTGAGAAGCCCGACAACAACCACAACATCATTGGTACCAAATGGGTGTTTCGCAACAAGCAAGACAAAGATGGACAAGTCGTTCGCAACAAAGCACGTATCATCGCCCAAGGCTACACTCAAGTCGAAGGTATGGACTATGGTGAGACATATGCCCCCGTTGCTAGACTTGAGTCCATCCGCATCTTACTTGCCTATGCAAATCACCATGATATTACCTTGTACCAAATGGACATTAAAAGTGCTTTTCTAAATGGTAAAATTGAGGAGGAAGTTTGTGTTAAACAACCTCATGGCTTTGTTAATCCTAAGAAACCCGATCATGTTTACAAACTTCACAAAGCTCTTTATGGTCTTAAACAAGCTCCTAGAGCGTCGTATAAATGCTTGACCAAGTTCCTTATTGAAAAAGGCTTTTGAGATTGGAAAAATTGATTCTACTCTTTTTACTAAAAGGGTTAATGGTGAATTATTTGTGTGCCAAATTTATGTTGACGATATCATATTTGGTTCGACTAACCCTCATTTTAGTGAAAAGTTTGTAAAGCTAATGTCAAAGAAGTTTGAGATGTCTATGATGTGTGAACTCAAGTTCTTTCTTGGTTTGCAAATCAAGCAAACTAAGGAGGGCACCTTTGTTTCTCAAACAAAGTATACCAAGGACTTATTCAAGAAGTTCAACATGCAAGAAAGCAAAGGTTTGAAAACACCCATGCCTACTAGTGGACATCTTGACTTGACTAAGAATGGCAAATCGGTTGACCAAAAGGTTTACCGCTCTATTATTGGTTCATTGTTATATCTATGTGCCTCCCGTCTCGATATTATGCTAAGTGTGTGCATGTGTGCACGATATCAAGCGGCCCCCAAAGAATGACATCTTAAGGCTGTGAAAAGGATAGTGAGATACTTAATTCATACACCAAATTTTGGCATTTGGTATCCTAAGAGGTCTTCTTTTGATCTTGTTGGCTACTCCGATTCGGACTATGCCGGTGACAAGGTTGATAGAAAGTCCACTTTGGGTACGTGTCAATTTCTTGGTAGATCTCTTGTGTCTTGGTCCTCCAAGAAACAAAACTCGGTATCCTTATCCACCGCCGAAGCGGAATACATTGCCGCCGGTTCATGTTGTGCTCAATTACTTTGGATGACCCAAACTCTTAAAGATTATGGGATCTATGTGAAACATGTTCCATTGCTTTGTGACAATGAAAGTGCTATTAAGATTGCTCACAATCCCGTGCAACATTCTCGAACTAAGCATATTGAAGTTCGTCATCATTTCATTCGAGATCATGTTGCTAAAGGAGACATTGATCTTAAGCATGTTCGTACCGATAAGCAATTGGCGGATATATTCACCAAACCGCTTGATGAGAAAGTATTTTGCCGTTTGAGAGGTGAATTGAACATCATTGATGCTTCAAACTTGGAGTAGAAACTCCATTTGGATACATGCAAGGCATGAGCCTTTGACTAATCCTTGATATTTCTCTTATGGTGATGATCATATGTCTTGGATATACTTGCACCCTTGCATGCTATCTAACCCTTTTAGGTACTTGGATGAATCTAAATCTATGAGATTGCAACTCACTCACATCTTGAGCAATCTCTACATCACCAAGTCTCTACAATATGGTGGTTGAAGACAAGGAAGCATGAAACCTTTCAACATATCCTTTGACAATTCTATATATCAAATTTCATTTGGTATCAAACTTCATGCATGCTTGTCATTTGGATACACAAGTGCTCTTCCTTGCAAGACTAACCCATGTAGGTAGATGAACTAAAACTACAAGTGGTGCTCCCAACTCATTGATGTGCTACATCAACCTTGAGCATCCCACACAACTACATGATCAAGATCAACACCACCACCCAAGGTATGTTATTCCATCTTAGAGAAGCTTTACCCCAAGTCATTGGTCAAAGCAGCTCAACAAGATGTGAATACATCAAAATGCTTAAATGTAAAATGGCAACCACATTTTGAGCTTAAACGATGAGTATGACCTACGATCAAGTGTTCTCACTTGACTCCTAAGTCAATATACTCTAACATAGGTGACTTTGTCGCCGACCAACTCTAGATGAAGTTCTATAGTGTTTTTCTGTGATCTTGCATTTGTCTCTTGCATGTTTGTTTCCCTTTTTTCCCTTTAATAAAAAAACTTCATCTAGACTTCTTTTCTTTTCTCTATTATGTTCTGCATTCTCTGCATCCAATTCATTACAAATCCTTCAGTTAATTCCTTGCAAATCTTTGTGAGATCTTATTTGCCTAAGTGAGTTGAGATGAATTTTTTTTCTCTCTGTGTTGAATTCGGCCTCGCCGATTTGTTCTTCTTGGCTAGACCGAAAAAAACTCGGTGCCACCAAAGCAAATAACTCGGAGTAGCCGAATTCAATACTGAGAACACACTTTGCCATTGGCATCCTGCATATTTGTTCCAGCTCCACTCGATGATTCTTGTCCTCTACCAGCATCTTATATTACATGTTGCTTTGCACTGTGACTCAAGGACTAAACCTACTTGACTCATGCTCCATAAGATCCCTTCTTGGAAATTAATGCCAAAGGGGGAGAGAGAGCATATCAAAGCTTATCACATAAGAGAGAATGCACACCTTAAGCTTCTCTAGATGCTTATTATCCATAGAGGAGAGAAGTCACATGTCTTCAAGAGGGGAAAGACATGTTAGTATGTGTTATGTCTGATTATGATTGTTTTTGCTCTGATTTTCTTTTCCCTATCTTCTCCCATTATACAATATAAGATTAAGGGGAGAAATACATTTAAAGGGAGGAAATCTTCGTATTCAATACATATATTTACTCTTTGGGGACATGCCTATATCCAAATAGAGTAATTAGTACTCACTCTCTACATGTCATCCCAATCTTGGTACTCTTGTGGTTTATCAAATTGCTTTGTCCTATAGGTGTTCGTGTGTTATCTAACCTTGTTTACTCAGGTTCACCCATTCCAAACCCACCTCAAGACCACAAGGTAAGTATATGCATCACATTCATGTGCATGATGATTTCTTTCTACTGTACATATTGTTTGCAAGAAGGAATCATGAACATGGAGGTACACTTCCTATATTCACATCATTTGCTCTGATGCATATAGCCAAGATGCATGTAACTCATTGCTTGCTCTGTCATGCTTATGCATTCACATGCTCTTACATTCTATATTCACATGATTGCATACATGTAGGGGGAGCCTATGAATGTTACATGTCCTTCCAAAGCTTTACTTGCTATTCTTCATATCTTAATCTGAAGCTTTGATGTATGTTGTCATCAATTACCAAGAAGGGGGAGATTAAAAGCACAAGTGCTCCCTGGGTGATTTTGGTAATTAATGTCAACATATCTCTTGTTGGACTAATACCTTTATCTAGTATATTTCAGATAAGTTGAACATTGGAGTGGCAGGACAAGAGGATGTGTTACCCCTTCAAGATGCTAAGGACAAACATTGGCAAAAGCTCAAGACTCTACATTTTCATTATGGTGATCCAAGATCACATCGAGTCCATAGGAAAAGCCAATACTATTAAAAGGGAATGAGGTGTTGCTTAATGGCTTGCATGCTCAAAGTGCTTAGTGATATGCTCCAAATCCCTCAACCACTTTCTCATTTCCACATATGTCCTAAACCTAAAGTCAAACTCGGCGCCATCGATTTGATCTATTCGGCGCCACCGAGTTCATTTGACATAGACACTGCCAGAAACCGTAATCAGTTCGGTCTCACCGATGGGATCTCGGTCTCATCGAGATGGGCTTGCAAACTCTCTATTGCCTGTTGCAACTATTTCGGTCTCACCGAGATATGCAGTCTGTCCCACCGAGTTTGCTTGACCAATTCTCTATTTGCTCATTACCAAAATCAGTCCCATCAAGTTTGTGTAATCGGTCAAACCGGGTTGAGGTTTTACCCTAACCCTAGCACATCGGTCCCACCGAGTTGATCATATCAGTCCCACCGAAAAGCCTAACGTTCACATTTTAAACCATATCGGTCTGACCGAGTTTCACTATTCGGTCCCACCGAGTTTGGTAAATTGTGTGTAACAGCTAGATTTTGTGTGGAGGCTATATATACCCCTCCACCCTTCCTCCATTCGTGGAGAGAGCCATCAGAATGTGCCTACACTTCCACTACTCATTTTCTGAGAGAGAACCACCTACTCATGTGTTGAGACCAAGACATTCCAATCCAACCACAAGAATCTTGATCTCTAGCCTTCCCCAAGTTCCTTTCCACTCAAATCATCTTTCCACCAAATCCAAATCTGTGAGAGAGAGTTGAGTGTTGGGGAGACTATCATTTGAAGCACAAGAGCAAGGAGTTTATCATCGACACACCATCTATTATCTTTTGGAGAGTGGTGTCTCCTAGATTTGTTAGGTGTCATTTGGGAGCCTCCGTCAAGATTGTGGAGTTGAACCAAGGAGTTTGTAAGGGCAAGGAGATCGCCTACTTCGTGAAGATCTATCCAAGTGAGGCAAGTCCTTCGTGGGCGATGGCCGTGGTGGGATAGACAAGGTTGCTTCTTTGTGGAAACTTCGTGGGTGGAGACCTCCGTGGACTCACGCAACTGTTACCCTTCGTGGGTTGAAGTCTCCACCAACGTGGATGTACGATAGCACCACCTATTGGAACCACGCCAAAAATCTCCGTGCCTCCAATTGTGTTTACACACTCCAATCCCATCCCTTTACTTTCTTGAAACATGCATGCTTTACTTTCCGCTGCTCATATTGTTGGGGAATGTAGTAATTTCAAAAAAATTCCTACGCACACGCAAGATCATGGTGATGCATAGCAACAAGAAGGGAGAGTGTCGTCCACGTACCCTCGTAGACCGTTAAGTGGAAGCATTATGACAACGCGGTTGATGTAGTCGTACGTCTTCACGATCGACTGATCCTCAGTACCGAACGTACGGCACCTCCGCGTTCAGCACACATTCAGCTCGGTGACGTCCCGCGAACTCACGATCCAGTAGAGCTCGAGGGAAAGTTTCGTCCGCACAACGGCGTGGGGACGATGATGATGAAGCTACCGACGCAGGGCTTCGCCTAAGCACCGCTATGATATGACCGAGGTGGATTATGGTGGAGGGGGGCACCGCACACGGCTGGGAGAGATCAATGATCAACTTGTGTGTTCTAGGGTGCCCCCTGCCCCCGTATATAAAGGAGCAAGGGGGGAGGCCGGCCGGCCCTGTAGGGCGTGCCAGGAGGAGGAGTCCTCCTCCTAGTAGGACTAGGACTCCCCTCTTTCCTACTCCTACTAGGACGGGGAAAGGAAGGAGTAGAAGGAGAAGGAAAGGGGGGCGCCGCCCCCCTTCCTAGTCTAATTCAGACCAGAGGGGGAGGGGGCGCGCGGCCTGCGCTGGCCGGCCCCTCTCTCTCTCCACTAGGGCGCAACAAGGCCCATTAACCCCTGGGGGGTTCCGGTAAGCCCCCCCGGCACTCCGGTAAAATCCCGATTTTACCCGGAACTCTTCTGATGTCCAAATGTAGGCTTCCAATATATCAATCTTTATGTCTCTACCATTTCGAGACTCCTCGTCATGTCCGTGATCATATTCGGGACTCCAAACTACCTTCGGTACATCAAAACATATAAACTCATAATACCGATCGTCACAGAACTTTAAGCGTGCAGACCCTACGGGTTCGAGAACTATGTAGACATGACCGAGACACCTCTCCGGTCAATAACAAATAGCGGAAACTGGATGCTCATATTTGTTCCTACATATTCTACGAAGATCTTTATCGGTCAAACCGCATAACAACATATGTTGTTCCCTTTGTCATCGGTATGTTACTTGCCCGAGATTCGATCGTCGGTATCTCAATACCTAGCTCAATCTCGTTACTGGCAAGTCTCTTTACTCGTTCCGTAATGCATCATCCCATAACTAACTCATTAGTCACATTGCTTGCAAGGCTTATAGTGATGTGCATTACCGAGAGGGCCCAGAGAAACCTCTCCGACAATCGGAGTGATAAATCCTAATCTTGATCTATGCCAACTCAACAAGTACCATCGGAGACACCTGTAGAGCACCTTTATAATCACCCAGTTATGTTATGACATTTGGTAAAACACAAAGTGTTCCTCCGGTAATCGGGAGTTGCATAATCTCATAGTCATAGGAACATGGATAAGTCATGAAGAAAGCAATAGCAGTAAACTAAACGATCAAGTGCTAAGCTAACGGAATGGGTCAAGTCAATCACATCATTCTCCTAATGATGTGATCCTGTTAATCAAATGACAACTCATGTCTATGGCCAGGAAACTCAACCATCTTTGATCAACGAGCTAGTCAAGTAGAGGCATACTAGTGACACTATGTTTGTCTATGTATTCACACATGTATTATGTTTCCGGTTAATACAATTCTAGCATGAACAATAAACATTTATCATGATATGAGGAAATAAATAATAAATTTATTATTGCCTCTAGGGCATATTTCCTTCAGTCTCCCACTTGCACTAGAGTCAATAATCTAGATTACACAGTAATGATTCTAACACCCATGGAGTCTTGGTGCTGATCATGTTTTGCTCGTGGAAGAGGCTTAGTCAACGGGTCTGCAACATTCAGATCCGTATGTATCTTGCAAATCTCTATGTCTCCCACCTGGACTTGATCCCGGATGGAATTGAAGCGTCTCTTGATGTGTTTGATTCTCTTGTGAAATCTGGATTCCTTTGCCAAGGCAATTGCACCAGTATTGTCACAAAAGATTTTCATGGACCCGATGCAATAGGTATTACACCTAGATCGGATATGAACTCCTTCATCTAGACTCCTTCATTTGCTGCTTCCGAAGCAGCTATGTACTCCGCTTCAGACGTAGATCCCGCCACGACGCTTTGTTTAGAACTGCACCAACTGACAGCTCCACCGTTCAATGTAAACACGTATCCGGTTTGCGATTTAGAATCGTCCGGATCAGTGTCAAAGCTTGCATCGACGTAACCATTTACGACGAGCTCTTTGTCACCTCCATAAACGAGAAACATATCCTTAGTCCTTTTCAGGTATTTCAGGATGTTCTTGACCGCTGTCCAGTGATCCACTCCTGGATTACTTTGGTACCTTCCTGCTTAGACTTATAGCAAGGCATACATCAGGTCTGGTACACAGCATTGCATACATGATAGAGCCTATGGCTGAAGCATAGGGAACATCTTTTATCTTCTCTCTATCTTCTGCAGTGGTCGGGCATTGAGTCTGACTCAACTTCACACCTTGTAACACAGGCAAGAACCCTTTCTTTGCTTGATCCATTTCGAACTTCTTCAAAACTTTGTCAAGGTATGTGCTTTGTGGAAGTCCAATTAAGCGTCTTGATCTATCTCTATGGATCTTGATGCCCAATATATAAGCAGCTTCACCGAGGTCTTTCATTGAAAAACTCTTAGTCAAGTATCCTTTTATGCTATCCAGAAATTCTATATCATTTCCAATCAGCAATATGTCATCCACTTATAATATTAGAAATGATACAGAGCTCCCACTCACTTTCTTGTAAATACAGGCTTCTCCAAAAGTTTGTATAAATCCATATGCTTTGATCACACTATCAAAACGTTTACTCCAACTCCGAGAGGGTTGCACCAGTCCATAAATGGATCGCTGGAGCTTGCACACTTTGTTAGCTCCCTTTGGATCGACAAAACCTTCCGGTTGCATCATATACAACTCTTCTTCCAGAAATCCATTCAAGAATGCAGTTTTGACATCCATTTGCCAAATTTCATAATCATAAAATGTGGCAATTGCTAACATGATTCGGACAGACTTAAGCATCGCTACGGGTGAGAAAGTCTCATCGTAGTCAACTCCTTGAACTTGTCGAAAACCTTTCGCAACAAGTCGAGCTTTGTAGACAGTAACATTACCGTCAGCGTCAGTCTTCTTCTTGAAGATCCATTTATACTCTATGGCTTGCCGATCATCGGGCAAGTCAACCAAAGTCCACACTTTCTTCTCATACATGGATCCCATCTCAGATTTCATGGCCTCAAGCCATTTTGCGGAATCTGGGCTCACCATCGCTTCTTCATAGTTCGTAGGTTCGCCTCGGTCAAGTAACATCAACTCCAGAATAGGATTACCGTACCACTCTGGTGCGGATCTTACTCTGGTTGACCTACAAGGTTCTGTAGTAACTTGATCTGAAGATTCATGATCAACATCATTAGCTTCCTCACTAATTGGTGTAGGTGTCACAGAAACCGGTTTTTGTGATGAACTACTTTCCAATAAGGGAGCAGGTACAGTTACCTCATCAAGTTCTACTTTCCTCCCACTCACTTCTTTCGAGAGAAACTCCTTCTCTAGAAAGGATCCATTCTTAGCAACGAATGTCTTGCCTTCAGATCTGTGATAGAATGTGTACCCTACAGTTTCCTTTGGGTAACCTATGAAGACACATTTCTCCGATTTGGGTTCGAGCTTATCAGGTTGAAGCTTTTTCACATAAGTATCGCAGCCCCAAACTTTAAGAAACGACAACTTTGGTTTCTTGCCAAACCACAGTTCATAAGGCGTCGTCTCAACAGATTTCGATGGTGCCCTATTTAACGTGAATGCAGCCGTCTCTATATCATGACCCCAAAACGATAGCGGTAAATCAGTAAGAGACATCATAGATCGCACCATATCTAGTAAAGTACGATTACGACGTTCGGACACACCATTACGTTGTGGTTCTCCGGGTGGCGTGAGTTGCGAAACTATTCCACATTGTTTCAAATGTAGACCAAACTCGTAACTCAAATATTCTCCTCCACGATCAGATCGTAGAAAATTTATTTTCTTGTTATGATGATTTTCCACTTCACTCTGAAATTCTTTGAAGTTTTGAAATGTTTCAGACTTATGTTTCATTAAGTAGATATAGCCATATCTGCTCAAATCATCTGTGAAGGTGAGAAAATAACGATACCCACCGCGAGCCTCAATATTCATTGGACCACATACATCAGTATGTATGATTTCCAACAAATCCGTTGCTCGCTCCATTGTTCCGGAGAACGGCGTTTTAGTCATCTTGCCCATGAGGCATGGTTCGCAAGTACCAAGTGATTCATAATCAAGTGATTCCAGAAGTCCATCAGTATGGAGTTTCTTCATGCACTTTACACCAATATGACCCAAACGACAGTGCCACAAATAAGTTGCACCATCATTATCAACTCTGCATCTTTTGGTTTCAACATTATGAATATGTGTATCACTAATATCGAGATTCATCACAAATAGACCACTCTTCAAGGGTGCATGACCATAAAAGATATTACTCATATAAATAGAACAACCATTATTCTCAGATTTAAATGAGTAACCGTCTCGCATCAAACAAGATCCAGATATAATGTTCATGCTTAACGCTGGCACCAAATAACAATTATTCAGGTCTAAAACTAATCCCGAAGGTAGATGTAGAGGTAGCGTGCCGACGGCGATCACATCGACTTTGGAACCATTTCCCACGCGCATCGTCACCTCGTCCTTATCCAGTCATCACTTAATCCGTAGTCCCTGTTTCGAGTTGCAAATATTAGCAACAGAACCAGTATCAAATACCCAGGTGCTACTGCGAGCTCTAGTAAGGTACACATCAATAACATGTATATCACATATACCTTTGTTCACCTTGCCATCCTTCTTATCCGCCAAATACTTGGGGCAGTTCGGCTTCCAGTGACCAGTCTGTTTCCAGTAGAAGCACTCTGTCTCAGGCTTAGGTCCAGACTTGGGTTTCTTCTCCTAAGCAGCAACTTGTTTGCCATTCTTCTTGAAGTTCCCCTTCTTCTTCCCTTTACCCTTTTTCTTGAAACTGGTGGTCTTGTTGACCATCAACACTTGATGCTCCTTCTTGATTTCTACCTCCGCAGCCTTTAGCATTGCGAAGAGACCGGGAATTGTCTTATCCATCCATTGCATATTATAGTTCATCACGAAGCTCTTGTAGCTTGGTGGTAGTGATCGAAGAATTTTGTCAATGACACTATCATCCGGAAGATTAACTCCTAGTTGAATCAAGTGATTGTTATACCCAGCCATTTTGAGTATATGTTCACTGACAGAACTGTTCTCCTCCATTTTGCAGCTGTAGAACTTATTGGAGACTTGATATCTCTCAATCTAGGCATTTGCTTGAAATATTAACTTCAACTCCTGGAACATCTCATATGCTCCATGACGTTCAATACATTGTTGAAGTCCCGGTTCTAAGCCGTAAAGCATGGCACACTGAACTATCGAGTAGTCATCAACTTTGCTCTGCTAGACGTTCTTAACGTCGTCAGTTGCATCTGCAGCAGGCCTGTCACCCAGCGGTGCTTCCAGGACGTAATTCTTCTGTGCAGCAATGAGGATAATCCTCAAGTTACGGACCCAGTCCGTGTAATTGCTACCATCATCTTTCAACTTTGCTTTCTCAAGGAATGCATTGAAATTCAACGGAACAACAACACGGGCCATCTATATACAACAACATAGACAAGCAAAATACTATCAGGTACTAAGTTCATGATAAATTTAAGTTTAATTAATCATATTACTTAAGAACTCCCACTTAGATAGACATCCCTCTAATCATCTAAGTGATCACGTGATCCATATCAACTAAACCATAACCGATCATCACGTGAGATGGAGTAGTTTTCAATGGTGAACATCACTATGTTGATCATATCTACTATATGATTCACGCTCGACCTTTCGGTCTTAGTGTTCCGGGGCCATATCTGCATATGCTAGGCTCATCAAGTTTAACCCGAGTATTCTGCGTATGCAAAACTGTCTTACACCCGTTGTAGATGAACGTTGAGCTTATGACACCCGATCATCACGTGGTGTCTCGGCACGACGAACTTTGGCAACGGTGCATACTCAGGGGGAACACTTGTACCTTGAAATTTAGTGAGAGATCATCTTATAATGCTACCGTCAAACAAAGCAGAATAAGATGCATAAAGGATAAACATCACATGCAATCAACATAAGTGATATGATATGGCCATCATCATCTTGTACCTTTGATCTCCATCTCCAAAGCATCGTTATGATCACCATCGTCACCGGCGCGACACCTTGATCTCCATCGTAGCATCGTTGTCGTCTCGCCAACTATTGCTTCTACGACTATCGCTACCGCTTAGTGATAAAGTAAAGCAATTACAGGGCGATTGCAGTGCATACAATAAAGCGACAACCATATGGCTCCTGCTAGTTGCCGATAACTCCGTTACAAAACATGATCATCTCATACAATAAAATATAGCATCATGTCTTGACCATATCACATCACAACATGCCCTGCAAAAACAAGTTAGACGTCCTCTACTTTGTTGTTGCAAGTTTTACGTGGCTACTACGGGCTGAGCAAGAACCGTTCTTACCTACGCATCAAAACCACAACGATAGTTCGTCAAGTTAGTGCTGTTTTAACCTTCTCAAGGACCGGGCGTAGTCACACTCGGTTCAACTAAATTTGGAGAAACTGACACCCGCCAGCCACCTGTGTGCAAAGCACGTCGGTAGAACCAGTCTCGCGTAAGCGTACGCGTAATGTCGGCCCAGGCCGCTTCATCCAACAATACCGCCGAACCAAAGTATGACATGCTGGTAACCAATATGACTTGTATCGCCCACAACTCACTTGTGTTCTACTCGTGCATATAACATCTACGCAATAACCTGGCTCAGATGCCACTATTGGGGAACGTAGTAATTTCAAAAAAATTCCTACGCACACGCAAGATCATGGTGATGCATAGCAACGAGAGGGGAGAGTGTCGTCCACGTACCCTCGTAGACCGTTCAGCGAAAGCGTTATGACAACGCGGTTGATGTAGTCGTACGTCTTCACGATCGACCGATCCTCAGTACCGAACGTACGACACCTCCGCGTTCAGCACACGTTCAGCTCGGTGACGTCCCGCGAACTCACGATCTAGTAGAGCTCAAGGGAGAGTTTCGTCAGCACGACGGCGTGGTGACGATGTTGATGAAGCTACCGACGCAGGGCTTCGCCTAAGCACCGCTACGATATGACCGAGGTGGATTATGGTGGAAGGGGGCACCGCACACGGCTGGGAGAGATCAATGATCAACTTGTGTGTTCTAGGGTGCCCCCTGCCCCCGTATGTAAAGGAGCAAGGGGGGAGGCCGGCCGGCCCTGTAGGGCGCGCCAGGAGGAGGAGTCCTCCTCCTAGTAGGAGTAGGACTCCCCTCTTTCCTACTCCTACTAGGAGGGGGAAAGGAAGGGGGAGAAGGAGAGGGAAAGGGGGGCGCCGCCCCCCTTTCCTAATCCAATTTGGACCAGAGGGGGAGGGGGCGCGCGGCCTGCCCTGGCCGGCCCCTCTCTCTGTCCACTAGGGCCCAACAAGGCCCATTGTCGGTGTCAAAACCGGCGGATCTCGGGTAGGGGGTCCCGAACTGTGCGTCTAGGATCATTGGTAACAGGAGACGGGGGACACAATGTTTACCCAGGTTCGGGCCCTCCCTATGGAGGTAATACCCTACTTCCTGCTTGATTGATCTTGATGAATATGAGTGTTACAAGAGTTGATCTACCACGAGATCGTAATGGTTAAACCATAGAAGTCTAGCCTATGTGAATATGGTAATGAATCTGTCCTATCCGGAATATGCTCTCCGGTTTATATAGACACCGGAGAGATCTAGGGTTACATGAGGTCGGTTACATAGGAGGAAATCTTCATAATAGGTCACCTAGCTTGCCTTCCACGCCAAGGAGAGTCCAATCCGGACACGGGTATAGTCTTCGGTCTTCGTGTCTTCATAGCCCATCAGTCCGGCCCATGGATAACAGGCCGGACGCCTGAGGACCCCTTAGTTCAGGACTCCCTCAGTAGCCCCTGAACCTGACTTCAATGACGAGGAGTCCGGCGCGCAGATTGTCTTCGGCATTGCAAGGCGGGTTCCCCTTCTTCCAATCTCCAAGATAGTCTTCGGACGTGATGATTTTATCTGGACCTGTTACACACCATGCACAACCGCAGAGAGAATATATATATTTTACACGAGTTCCATCCGCTGACAGCTTTCTGCAATGTGACATTACGTCCGTTCGGTCATAATTTTGAACCGTTTGTCCCACGTTTCAAGACGCGGTTGCTATTGGCAAGTCTTGTCAAAGCAGAGATCGTGTCCCCTTATCACGGGATTCTCATCAATGTGGGCGTGGGTAACCCAACCGTGTCATTTACACAGCCCTTGGGAATAGGCGAATCTCAAGGCGAGTGAGGAGGCATTTAATATTTGCTGCCTTTATAAGGAGATAAGGATTCCCCCTTCCTCTTCTCACGCTTTCTCTCTGTCTCTGCCTTCCCAACCTCGAGCTCCAGCACCGATGATCTCCTCCGTCACGGAGGAGGACATTACTGAGCTCCGGGCGGCTAGATATTTGGCGAAGGAGATCGTCCACCGCCTACCGGCCGAAGGACAGATCGCCCCCACGCCAGAGCCCACAGAGAGGGTGGTATTCCTCCCCCATTTCTTCCGCGGGCTAGGGTTTCCACTCCACCCCTTCATCCGCGGGTTAATGTATTATTACAGGGTAGATTTCCATGATCTGTCCCCGAATTCCTTCCTCAACATCTCGGCGTTTATCGTCATGTGCGAGGCCTTCCTCCGCATCCAACCCCACTTTGGGCTGTGGCTCAAAGTCTTCAACATGAAGCCGAAGGTGGTGGATGGCCAGCATGCGGAGTGCGGAGGAGCAATGGTGAAAAAATTGTCCAACGTCTCCTGGCCCAAAGGCACCTTCATGGATATGGTAAAGGAGTGGAAGAAGCAGTGGTTCTACATCACAGAACCACGCGGCACCACCTAGGCCGCAGCTGCCGAATTCCGCTCCGGCGCTCCTATGCGACTCACCTCCTGGGTCGAGAAGAGTCCGGACTGGTGTTCTCATGACGAGCTGATAGCGCTGCAGACGCGCGTTCAGAGCATGGTAACCAAGAGCGTCAAGCTTGTTGATGTGATCCAGGTGATGTTAGTTCGCCGGATCCTTCCATGCCAGCGCCAAAGCCGCCCGCTGTGGGAGTTCAATCCTAAGAAGCACTGGACCCTGGCGAGGCTCTTCGAGACTACGCACGAAGGCGCATGGAAATTGCTCTTCAAGGGCAATGGAAAACCACCGGCCACAGATTCAGACCGTGGTCACGATTGTACACACCCCGCCAGCAAGGTATGTTATTTCGAATGAGTCCTCAACATAATTGTTTCGAGGATGATGTCTGAGCTTTTATTACTTCTCTTTCAGGACTGGACGGAGAGGGCGAAGCGAATCCAGTGTCCGGCTCCGCTGCTCGAAGAACCAGTCATCCCGCGCTTGGCGGAGATGCTGGTACCGGCGCCATATAAGGCGCCGGAGAAGAAGGCCAAGAAGAAGGCAAAGGGGGCCAAGAGTGGCCTCCGTCGTAAGGGTACTTCGGACATGGCGTCCGAGGACGAAGAAACTCATTCCTCTATCCCTGAGGACAATGACGGGGAAGAGGAGGAGGAGGAAGAAAACAATCCTCCCCCTGAGGAGAGGAAGAAGAAGAGGGCGGGTCCGGCGCATCTGGAGGCGGAGGCGCCCAAAAAGGTGAAGGGCGTTCCAGCGGTCAACACCGCGTGGGACGTTGACAGCATTCCGGAACGACGCCCCCGCACTAAGCCCCAGGCCGCGTCGTAAGTGACATGGCTTATTTATGCACACATCCAGCCCTTTCTCTCCATTATCTTGATGTAGTTAACCATACCATTGCAGTCCGGCCCACGACCTAATCCAGCGATCCTCGTTTGGAAGTTCGTTGGCTCCGTCGGAGATGGCGAGCCAGTCGCCACCGCCTGCTTATTCCCCCGGGGCCGGGGACGACACCGAAGTGCTGTCCCGTAGGGCCGATCCGAACCGGGGAGGAACCCAGGACGCTGTCCGGGAGGCGCCACTTGGCGAAGCCTCCACTGCCGGACATATGGAGGGGACGATCTCCATGGAGACTGGTGAAGAGGGCCGCATCCAACTTGGCCAGCAGCCGAATACGATTCCGGAGACCCATATGGCTCCGGAGACGGGCGGGCAGCCCCCTTTGAAGGAGGGCGGTGCACCGCTTCCGCCGGTGGTCCCTGTCCATCCAGGGGTGCCAGATAATCTGGGGAGGCCCTACGAGGCGCCTCCGTTATGGACGAGCATCGTGTCTTTATGGGTGCGGTGATCGAGAAGGTTCAGTCTGCCAAGAGTGAACTGAACGAAGCCTGTAGCACCCTGTTGACAGGTTTCAAGGTAAGTAACATAGAAAGAGAAAAACCCCATGTAGTTAGTAGCCCCTGAGACACGGTCCAGTGTTCGGCGACGAGAACTGGACAGAGGATCAATCTTTTATTGTAGGAGACTAACGTGATATGTATGCATAAGCAGGCGTCGCTGTTGGCCGCAACCTCGCATGCTGCCGAAGTCTCTGAACTGAAGCAGAGGCTGGAGCGGACCAAGAACGAGCTCAGCGAGGTTAGAGTGCGGCCACAGGAGAAGCAAGGTAAGTAACGTCTTGCTGTGTGTTCGGGAAGCGGAGACGCTGTGTATTGACTGTAATGTCGAAATGTATGCAGGAGCCGTGACCGAGGTCGAGGCCCTGAGGAAGGCCTTGTAGGGGAACGAAGTAATTTCAAAAAAATTCCTACGCACACGCAAGATCATGGTGATGCATAGCAATGAGAGGGGAGAGTGTTGTCCACGTACCCTCGTAGACCGAAAGCGGAAGCGTTAACACAATGCGGTTGATGTAGTCGTACGTCTTCACGATCCGACCGATCAAGTACCGAACGTACGGTACCTCCGAGTTCAGCACACGTTCAGCTCGATGACATCCCTCGAACTCCGATCCAGCCGAGTGTTGAGGGAGAGTTTCGTCAGCACGACGGCGTGGTGACAATGATGAGGTTCTACCGACGCACGGCTTCGCCTAAGCACCGCTACGATATTATCGAGGTGTAATATGGTGGAGGGGGGCACCGCACACGGCTAAAAGATCGTTGATCAATTGTGTGTCTAGAGGTGCCCCCCTGCCCCCGTATATAAAGGAGCAAGGGGGGTTCGGCCGGCCTAGAGGGGAGGCGCGCCAGGAGGAGTCCTACTCCTACCGGGAGTAGGACTCCCCCCTTTTCCATGTTGGACTAGGAGAATAAGGGGGAAGAGGTGGAGGGGAGGAAGGAAGGGGGGCACCGCCCCCCTCTCCTTGTCCTATTCGGACTAGGGGGGAGGGGTGCACGGCCCTGCTCTAGCCTCCTCTCCTCTCTTCCACCTAGGCCCACTAAGGCCCACTAAGTTACCGGGGGGGGGGGGGTTCCGGTAACCTCCCCGTACTCCGGAAAAATCCCGATTTCACCCGGAACACTTCCGATGTCCAAACATAGGCATCCAATATATCAATCTTTATGTCTCGACCATTTCAAGACTCCTCGTCATGTCCGTGATCACATCCGGGACTCCGAACAACCTTCAGTACATCAAAACATATAATCTCATAATATAACTGTCATCGTAACGATAAGCGTGCGGACCCAACGGGTTCGAGAACTATGTAGACATGACCAAGACACCTCTCCGGTCAATAACCAATAGCGGAACCTGGATGCTCATATTGCCTCCCACATATTCTACGAAGATCTTTATCGGTCAGACCGCATAACAAGATACGTTGTTCCTTTTGTCATCGGTATGTTACTTGCCCGAGATTCGATCGTCGGTATCTCGATACCTAGTTCAATCTCATTACTGGCAAGTCTCTTTACTCTTTCCGTAATACATCATCCCACAACTAACTCATTAGTCACAATGCTTGCAAGGCTTATAGTGATGTGTATTACTGAGTGGGCCCAGAGATACCTCTCCGACAATCGGAGTGACAAATCCTAATCTCGAAATACGCCAACCCAACAAGTACCTTTGGAGACACCTGTAGAGCACCTTTATAATCACCCAGTTACGTTGTGATGTTTGGTAGCACACAAAGTGTTCCTCCGGTAAACGGGAGTTGCATAATCTCATAGTCATAGGAACATGTATAAGTCATGAAGAAAGCAATAGCAACATACTAAACGATCGAGTGCTAAGCTAACGGAATGGGTCAAGTCAATCACATCATTCTCCTAATGATGTGATCCTGTTAATCAAATGACAACTCATGTCTATGTCTAGGAAACATAACCATCTTTGATTAACGAGCTAGTCAAGTAGAGGCATACTAGTGACACTCTGTTTGTCTATGTATTCACACATGTATTATGTTTCCGGTTAATACAATTCTAGCATGAATAATAAACATTTATCATGATATAAGGAAATAAATAATAACTTTATTATTGCCTCTAGGGCATATTTCCTTCAGTCTCCCACTTGCACTAGAGTCAATAATCTAGTTCACATCGCCATGTGATTTAACATCAATAGTTCACATCACCATGTGATTAACACCCATAGTTCACATCGTCATGTGACCAACACCCAAAGGGTTTACTAGAGTCAATAATCTAGTTCACATCGCTATGTGATTAACACCCAAAGAGTACTAAGGTGTGATTATGTTTTGCTTGTGAGATAATTTTAGTCAACGGGTCTATCACATTCAGATCCGTAAGTATTTTGCAAATTTTTATGTCTACAATGCTCTGCACGGAGCTACTCTAGCTAATTGCTCCCACTTTCAATATGTATCTAGACCGAGACTTAGAGTCATCTAGATTAGTGTCAAAACTTGCATCGACGTAACCCTTTACGACGAACCTTTTGTCACTTCCATAATCGAGAAACATATCCTTATTCCAGTAAGGATAATTTTGACCGTTGTCCAGTGATCTACTCCTAGATCACTATTGTACTCCCTTGCCAAAATCAGTGTAGGGTATACAATAGATCTGGTACACAGCATGGCATACTTTATAGAACCTATGGCCGAGGCATAGGGAATGACTTTCATTCTTTTTCTATCTTCTGCCGTGGTCGTGCTTTGAGTCTTACTCAATTTCACACCTTGTAACACAGACAAGAAACTCTTCCTTTGACTGTTCCATTTTGAACCACTTCAAAATCTTGTTAAGGTATGTACTCATTGAAAAAACTTATCAAGCGTCTTGATCTATCTCTATAGATCTTGGTGCTCAATATGTAAGCAGCTTCACCGAGGTATTTCTTTGAAAAACTCCTTTCAAACACTCCTTTATGCTTTGCAAAATAGTTCTACATTATTTCCGATCAACAATATGTCATTCACATATACTTATCAGAAATGTTGTAGTGCTCCCACTCACTTTCTTTTAAATACAGGCTTCACCGCAAGTCTGTATAAAACTATATCCTTTGATCAACTTATCAAAGCGTATATTCCAACTCCGAGATACCTGCACTAGTCCATAGATGGATCGCTGGAGCTTGCATATTTTGTTAGCACCTTTAGGATTGACAAAACCTTCTGGTTGCATCATATACAACCCTTCTTTAATAAATCCATTAAGGAATGCAGTTTTGTTTATCCATTTGCCAGATTTCATAAAATGTGGCAATTGCTAACATGATTCGGACAGACTTAAGCATAGATACGAGTGAGAAACTCTCATCATAGTCAACACCTTAAACTTGTCGAAAACCTTTTGCGACAATTCTACCTTTGTAGATAGTAACTCTACTATCAGCGTCCGTCTTCCTCTCGAAGATCCATTTAATCTTAATGGCTCGCCGATCATTGGGCAAGTCAAGCAAAGTCCATACTTTGTTCTCATACATGGATCTCATCTCAGATTTCATGGCCTCAAGCCATTTTGCGGAATCTGGGCTCACCATCGCTTCTTCATAGTTCGTAGGTTCGTCATGGTCTAGTAACATAACCTCCAGAACAGGATTACCGTACCACTCTGGTGCGGATCTTACTCTGGTTGACCTACGAGGTTCAGTAATAACTTGATCTGAAATTCCATGATCATCATCATTAACTTCCTCACTAATTGGTATAGGCGTCACAGAAACTGGTTTCTGCGATGAACTACTTTCCAATAAGGGAGCAGGTACAATTACCTCATCAAGTTCTACTTTCCTCCCACTCACTTCTTTCGAGAGAAACTCCTTCTCTAGAAAGGATCCATACTTAGCAATGAATGTCTTGCCTTCGGATCTGTGATAGAAGGTGTACCCAACTGTCTCCTTTGGGTATCCTATGAAGACACATTTCTCCGATTTGGGTCTGAGCTTATCAGGATGAAACTTTTTCACATAAGCATCGCAACCCCAAACTTTAAGAAACGACAACTTTGGTTTCTTGCCAAACCATAGTTCATAAGATGTCGTCTCAACGGATTTAGATGGTACCCTATTTAACGTGAATGTAGCTGTCTCTAATGCATAACCCCAAAACGATAGTGGTAGATCGGTAAGAGACATCATATATGGCACCATATCTAATAAAGTACGGTTACGATGTTCGGACACACCATTACACTGTGGTGTTCCAGGTGGCGTGAGTAGTGAAACTATTTCACATTGTTTTTACTGAAGGCCAAACTCGTAACTCAAATACTCTTCTCCACGATCAGATCGTAGAAACTTTATTTTCTTGTTACGATGATTTTCCACTTCACTCTGAAATTATATGAACTTTTCAAATGTTTCAGACTTCTGTTTCATTAAGTAGATATACCCATATCTGCTCAAATCATCTGTGAAGGTCAGAAATAATGATACCTGCTACGAGCCTCAATATTCATCGGACCACATACATCTGTATGTATGATTTCCAATAAATCTGTTGCTCTCTCCATAGTTCCGGAGAACGGAGTTTTAGTCATCTTGCCCATGAGGCACGGTTCGCAAGCATCAAGTGATTCATAATCAAGTGATTCCAAAATCCCATCAGTATGGAGTTTCTTCATGCGCTTTACACCAATATGACCTAAACGGCAGTGCCACAAATAAGTTGCACTATCATTATTAACTTTGCATCTTTTGGCTTCATTATTTATGAATATGTGTATCACTACGATCGAGATCCAACAAACCATTTTATTGGGTGTATGACCATAGAAGGTTTTATTCATGTAAACAGAACAACAATTATTCTCTAATTTAAATGAATAACCGTATTGCAACAAACATGATCAAATCATATTCATGCTCAACGCAAACACCAAATAACACTTATTTAGTTTCAACACTAATCCCAAAAGTATAGGGAGTGTGCGATGATGATCACATCAATCTTGGAACTACTTCCAACACACATCGTCACCTCGCCTTTTACTAGTCTCTGTTTATTCTGCAACTCCCGTTTCGAGTTACTACTCTTAGCAACTGAACCAGTATCAAATGCCGAGGGGTTGCTATAAACACTAGTAAAGTACACATCAATAACATGTATATCCAATATACCTTTGTTCACTTTGCCATCCTTCTTATCCACCAAATACTTGGGGTAGTTCCGCTTCCACTGACCAGTCCCTTTGCAGTAGAAGCACTTAGTCTCAGGCTTAGGTACAGACTTGGGCTTCTTCACTTGAGTAGCAACTTGCTTGCCATTCTTTTTGAAGTTCCCCTTCTATCCCTTTGCCCTTTTCTTGAAACTAGTGGTCTGGTTAACCATCAACACTTGATGCTCTTTCTTGATTTCTACCTTCGTCGATTTCCGCATCGTGAAGAGCTCGGGAATTACTTTCGTCATCCCTTACATACTATAGTTCATCACGAAGTTCTACTAACTTAGTGATGGTGACTAGAGAATTCTGTCAGTCACTATTTTATCTGGAAGATTAACTCCCACTTGATTCAAGCGATTGTAGTACCCAGACAATCTGAGCACATGCTCACTGCTTGAGCTATTCTCCTCCATCTTTTAGCTATAGAACTTGTTGGAGACTTCATATCTCTCAACTCGGGTATTTGCTTGAAATATTAACTTCAATTCCTGGAACATCTCATATGGTCCATGACGTTCAAAACGTCTTTGAAGTCCCGATTCTAAGCTGTTAAGCATGGTGCACTAAACTATCAAGTAGTCATCATATTGAGCTAGCCAAACGTTCATAACGTCTGCATCTGCTCCTGCAATAGGTCTGTCACCTAGCGGTGCATCAAGGACATAATTCTTCTGTGCAGCAATGAGGATAATCCTCGGATCACGGATCCAATCCGCATCTTCGCTACTAACATCTTTCAACATAATTTTCTCTAGGAACATATCAAAAATAAACACAGGGAAGCAACAACGCGAGCTATTGATCTACAACATAATTTGCAGAAATACAATCAGGACTAAGTTCATGATAAATTTAAGTTCAATTAATCATATTACTTAAGAACTCCCACTTAGACAGACATCCCTCTAATCCTCTAAGTGATCACGTGATCCATATCAACTAAACTATGTCCGATCATCACGTGAGATGGAGTAGTTTCAACGGTGAACATCACTATGTTGATCATATCTACTATATGATTCACGCTCGACCTTTCGGTCTCCGTGTTCCGAGGCCATATCTGCATATGCTAGGCTCGTCAAGTTTAACCTGAGTATTCTGCATGTGCAACTGTTTTGCACCAGTTGTATTTGAACGTAGAGCCTATCACACCCGATCATCATGTGGTGTCTCAGCACGAAGAACTTTCACAACGGCGCATACTCAGAGAGAACACTTTTATCTTGAAATTTTAGTGAGAGATCATCTTATAATGCTATCGTCAATCAAAGCAAGATAAGATGCATAAAAGATAAACATCACATGCAATCAATATAAGTGATATGATATGGCCATCATCATCTTGTGCTTGTGATCTCCATCTCCGAAGCACCGTCATGATCACCATCGTCACCGGCGCGACACCTTGATCTCCATCGTAGCATCGTTGTCGTCTCGCCAACTATTGCTTTTACGACTATCGCTACCGCTTAGTGATAAAGTAAAACAATTACATGGCGATTGCATTTCATACAATAAAGCGACAACCATATGGCTCCTGCCAGTTGCCGATAACTCGGTTACAAAACATGATCATCTCATACAATAAAATATAGCATCATGTCTTGACCATATCACATCACAACATGCCCTGCAAAAACAAGTTAGACGTCCTCTACTTTGTTGTTGCAAGTTTTACGTGGCTGCTACGGGCTTAGCAAGAACCGTTCTTACCTATGCATCAAAACCACAACGATAGTTTGTCAAGTTGGTGTTGTTTTAACCTTCGCAAGGACCGGGCGTAGCCACACTCAGTTCAACTAAAGTGAGAGAGACAGACACCCGCCAGCCACCTTTAAGCATCGAGTGCTCGCAACGGTGAAACCAGTCTCGCGTAAGCGTACGCGTAATGTCGGTCCGGGCCGCTTCATCTCACAATACTGCCGAACCAAAGTATGACATGCTGGTAAGCAGTATGACTTATATCGCCCACAACTCACTTGTGTTCTACTCGTGCATATAACATCAACGCATAAAAGCAGGCTCTAATACCACTATAGGGGAACATAGTAATTTCAAAAAAATTCCTACGCACACGCAAGATCATGGTGATGCATAGCAACAAGAGGGGAGAGTGTTCTCCACATACCCTCGTAGACCGAAAGCGGAAGCGTTAACACAACGCGGTTGATGTAGTCGTACGTCTTCACGATCCAACCGATCAATACCGAACGTACGGTACCTCCGAGTTCAGCACACGTTCAGCTCGATGACGTCCCTCGAACTCCGATCCAGCCGAGTGTTGAGGGAGAGTTTCGTCAGCACGACGGCGTGGTGACAATGATGATGTTCTACCGACGCAGGGCTTCGCCTAAGCACCGCTATGATATTATCGAGGTGTAATATGGTGGAGGGGGGCACCGCACACGGCTAAAAGATCGTTGATCAATTGTGTGTCTAGAGGTGCCCCCCCCCGCCCCCGTATATAAAGGAGCAAGGGGGGGTTCGGCCGGCCTAGAGGAGAGGCGCGCCAGGAGGAGTCCTACTCCTACCGGGAGTAGGACTCCCCCCCTTTTCCATGTTGGACTAGGAGAGAAATGGGGAAGAGGTGGAGGGGAGGAAGGAAGGGGGGCGCCGCCCCCCTCTCCTTGTGCTATTCGGACTGGGGGGGAGGGGCGCGCGGCCCTGCTCTGGCCTCCTCTCCTCTCTTCCACCTAGGCCCACTAAGGCCCACTAAGTTACCGGGGGGGTTCCGGTAACCTCCCGGTACTCCAGAAAAATCCCGATTTCACCCGGAACACTTCCGATGTCCAAACATAGGCTTCCAATATATCAATCTTTATGTCTCGACCATTTCGAGACTCCTCGTCATGTCCGTGATCGCATCCGAGACTCTGAACAACCTTCGGTACATCAAAACATATAAACTCATAATATAACTGTCATCGTAACGTTAAGCGTGCGGACCCTACGGGTTCGAGAACTATGTAGACATGACCGAGACACCTCTCCGGTCAATAACCAATAGCGGAACCTGGATGCTCATATTGGTTCCCACATATTCTACGAAGAAATTTATCGGTCAGACCGCATAACAACATACGTTGTTCCTTTTGTCATCGGTATGTTACTTGCCCGAGATTCGATCGTCGGTATCTCGATACCTAGTTCAATCTCATTACCGGCAAGTCGCTTTACTCGTTCCGTAATACATCATCCCGCAACTAACTCATTAGTCACAATGCTTGCAAGGCTTATAGTGATGTGTATTACTGAGTGGGCCCAGAGATACCTCTCCGACAATCGGAGTGACAAATCCTAATCTCGAAATACGCCAACCCAACAAGTACCTTTGGAGACACCTGTAGAGCACCTTTATAATCACCCAGTTACGTTGTGACGTTTGGTAGCACACAAAGTGTTCCTCCGGTAAATGGGAGTTGCATAATCTCATAGTCATAGGAACATGTACAAGTCATGAAGAAAGCAATAGCAACATACTAAACGATCGAGTGCTAAGCTAACGGAATGGGTCAAGTCAATCACATCATTGTCCTAATGATGTGATCCCATTAATCAAATGACAACTCATGTCTATGGCTAGGAAACATAACCATCTTTGATTAACGAGCTAGTCAAGTAGAGGCATACTAGTGACACTCTGTTTGTCTATGTATTCACACATGTATTATGTTTCCGGTTAATACAATTCTAGCATGAATAATAAACATTTATCATGATATAAGGAAATAAATAATAACTTTATTATTGCCTCTAGGGCATATTTCCTTCAGGCCTTGGGCGAGGCCGAGGAGAAGGCTGTCCAGCAGCAAGCCGCCCATAAGAAGCACAAGGCCCGTGTCAAGGAAATCCAGCAGGAGCTCCAAGATGCAGTGAAAAAATGTGAGACCTTGGAGATTGATGCGTCGGCTCAGGAGGCTGAACTCACCAAGGCTCGTCAGGGCGTGGAGACCATGCGGAATGAGGCCCAGGCCGTCATCCAGGAGATCCAGGAGGCCAGGAAGATCACAACGGGTAAGGCTTTTAAGATGCAAAGCAAGTATGCGGAGAGGCAGTACCTTTTACTAACCCGGGTTCAGAGTTCCCTAGGAGCTTTTGCGGATCTACCACGCAGCTTATCAGACGCTGCAGCGTTCTACCGAGCCGAAGGAGGAGGTTCTACGGAGAAGCTATTCTGGTCGCAGTATGCGACGCCAGAGCATCCCGTGTCCTTCACCGATCAGCTGAAGCAGCTGGTGGAGCTGCACAGGGTGGCCGAACTAGCCATGAAGGATTTGACAATCCAGCTATGGCTAGCCGAAGCTATACCCAGCAGCTACTTCGGACTCGTGAGGCGGCTAGTGGAAGCCTGTCCGTGGCTGGACGTCGTCAAGCTCTCTGCATGTATTGAAGGCACCCGTATGGCTTTCGCTCGCTACAAGATGTGGTGGGCGAAGATGAACGCTGTTGAAGTGGCCAGCGGGCCGCCGGAGGGCAAGGAGCACCGCACACCCAAGAAATATTTTGCAGATGTCATAGAAGGGTCTCGACTTGTGGCAGCTCAATGTTCGCAGGACGTTATTTTTGAATGAATACATTTGTATTGGGCCTTTGCCTTGTATTATAAAGACAGAGCTTGTTTTGTAACGTAATTTCGTTATGCTTTAAATTGTTTCCTCCTGTGCGGCCGTGTTATATGCAATCTGAGGGTTGGCCAGTCGCCGGCTTCTGCCCTCATGTAATAAGTACGGAGGTGTTCTGGATGGGATCTAAACAATCTTGATCCAATTGTATGGTCCTTGAAGGAGTTCTTTAGCGCAACGAACAAGGCAATCAGACTATACGGCTTAAATGACCTCACTTAGCCATAGGAGTTTTATAATTAAGCAAGTGCGCAGCCCCTGGCCCGAGCCAGGGTGCTGTCAGCATCTGATCAGGAAGTGCCGATCCTTCGCGTGAGGCGGAAAAAATCTTCAACGATTTTGTAACCCACGAATAGCTGACCGGCTCTCACTATATCATGACAGTCAGTTTTCGGCTTTCTCTACTGAGGTGCTCATCCGGTCAAGGCCAGGGCACAATCGCAGTAGTTCTCCCTTTACTACCCTAGCCGATAGAGCGGAACGTAGAGTAGAAAGCACAGGAGCCAGGCAACCCAACTATTGACCAAAGACATGATTCGGAGCCAATGCATATAGTGCTAAATTCAGGGTGCCGAACTTTTATACAAAAAGTGTTCGGACTTTGTTGCCTTATTGTGGGGCGATAAGCAGCCCCTGGCGAATATGAAACGTACAAAAGAGTACTGATGTAGCTAATAAGCAGATCGAGATGAAATGAAGTAAGGGGCAAAAACCGCAAAAACTGGGCCGCAAATCATTATCATTATAACTGAAAGCATACGTTAAGGCGTATCTTGTACAAATAGCGCGATAAGCACCCGGGCTATGTAATATGCCGGAATCAAGAGGGGGCAGCGTACGGGTCCTGAGAAAGAAGGAAAAATACCGTGAAGAAGAACGTATGGAGGTTACCCTACACACCTATGCTGCATGTCCCCTTTGTATGCCAATCCTTCGAAGAGGCTTGTGATCAGGCTCGCGGGAAAGGGAACCTGAAATAGAAAGAAAAAGGTGTATCCGGGGTCGGTCTAGCCGAACTGTAGATCCCGGTTGAGCTTGTGCCTCCGTCGATGTCCATTGAATCTCAAGTGCGTAATTATGTACGCGTGGTATGAATGCCACCACTTCATCTGGACTGGGACGGAATCCGAATTGCTAGTCGAGCTCTTGACGAGCCTTGCTGTCCTGCTGCAGTGTAGTTCGGGACCTCTTGATGGTGTCCAGGGGCTCGGCAGCCGCACTATGCTGCTGCTTGGGAAGGCCGCTCTGTACCTCTGCTGCTAGGGCGGCGGTGTGCTCCTCTGTTCGAAGAGAGTGTTTCTTGTTGCCATTGACTGTTATGACGCCGTGTGGACCGGGCATCTTGAGTTTCAAGTAAGTGTAGTGTGGCACTGCGTTGAATCTAGCAAACGCTGTTCGTCCGAGTAATGCGTGGTAGCTGCTGCGGAAGGGGATGATGTCGAAGATTAACTCCTCGCTTCGGAAATTGCCGGAGAGTCGAAGACCACTTCCAGCGTGATTGAGCCCGTACAGCGGGCCTCGACGCCTGGTATGACTCCTTTGAAGGTAGTCTTTGTTGGTTTGATTCGTGAGGGGTCAATGCCCATCTTCCAAACTGTGTCTTGATAGAGCAGGTTGAGGCTGCTACCACAATCCATTAGGACTCGTGTTAGGTGAAATCCGTCGATGATTGGGTCGAGGACCAATGCGGCCGAACCGCCATGATGGATACTGGTTGGGTGGTCTCGACGATCAAAGGTGATCGGAAATGACGACCATGGATTGAATTGGGGGGCGACTGGCTCTACCGTGTAGACGTCCCTGAGTGCACGCTTACGCTCCCTTTTGGGGATGTGTGTAGCGTATATCATGTTCACCGTTTTGACTTGAGGGGGAAATTTCTTTTGCCCCCCAGTGTTCGGCTGCCGGGGCTCTTCGTCCTCGTCCTCACTTTGTGATCCCTTTTCTTTGTATTCGGCATTTAACTTGTCGTCTTGCTTGAAAACCCAACAATCCATGCTGGTATGATTGGCTTGCTTGTCCGGGGTGCCGTGTATCTGGCACGGACGGTCGAGTATGCGGTCCAGGCTGGAAGGTCCTTTATTTCTTTTATAGGGCTTCTTCCACTGGCCGGACTTGGAGCCAGTGAATCCGGCGTTGACTGTGGTGTCATCGGTGTTGTTGTCATTGCTTCGGCGTTTGTGTCCGTTGCGCTGGAGCTTGCCAGTGCTATTCTTGGCCTCCGAGGGGCCTGTCTCGCTGGCTGTGTTGTTACTACGGGCCAGCCAACTGTCCTCTCCCGTGCAAAAGCGGGTCATGAGTGCCGTGAGGGCTGCCATGGACTTCGGCTTTTCTTGGCCGAGGTGTAGTGCTAGCCATTTGTCCCGGATGCTGTGTTTGAAGGCTGCCAAGGCCTCGGCATCCGGACAGTCAACGATCTGGTTCTTTTTGGTTAGGAACCTAGTCCAGAATTTTCTGGCTGATTCTCCAGGTTGTTGAACTATGTGGCTTAGATCATCGGCGTCTGGTGGCCGGTCATATGTTCATTGGAAGTTGTCTAGGAAAGCTTCTTCCAAGTCCTCCCAGCTGCCGATAGAATTTTCAGGCATGCTGTTAAGCCAGTGCCGAGCTGGCCCTTTGAGCTTGAGTGGGAGGTATTTAATGGCGTGGAGGTCATCTCCTCGAGCCATATGAATATGGAGAATGAAATCCTCGATCCATACTGCGGGATCGGTTGTGCCGTCGTATGATTCGATCTTGACGGGCTTGAATCCCTCGAGGAATTCGTGATCCAGTACCTCGTCTGTGAAGTAGAGAGGGTGTGCGGCACCTCTGTACCGGGCCGTGTCGCGGCGTAGCTCTGATGGAGTCCTTGTGCGGCATTCGTACCGGGCGTGGTTAGGTTTGTCGCGTCCGAATAAGTAGCCGTCTTGGTGCCTCGAGGCACGTCCTCGCGATCCGTAGATCAATCTTGTATGTCCTGCTCTATTGTCCAGGGTCTTCTGGAGGTCATACGTGTGACCCGAACTCTTCCCTCGTTATTTTTGCGGGGCGGTTGGGCAGGCTGCTATTCGGCCTGAGTTGCCACTTTATCCCGACCGTGTGGTGGCCGGTCGGCCGCCCTGTCTCGACCACGTGGTGGTCGTTCTGCATTATGCAAGGGAGATGTGTGCTCCGGTGCCTCCTCATCGAATTGAGGTAGCAGTCTGCGTTTCGGGTAGCTCTTGGCTAGGCGCTTGAGGTCGTATTCTTCCGCTGTCAGGACGTCAGTCCATCTGTCGACGAGCAGATCTTGTTCAGCTTGAAGCTGCTGCTATTTCTTTTTCAGGCTCCTTGCAGTGGCTATGAGTTGAAGCTTAAAGCGCTCCTGCTCCAGAGGGTCCTCAGGCACGATGAAATCTTCGTTGCCGAGGCTTGTCTCCTCTTCGGAGGGTGGACGGTAACTATCGTCCGCCGAGTCATCTTCTATGGCCTGCTCATCAGGGTTGTCTTGCCTGTCGTCATGTTCCTCCTGTTCGGATGTAGCACCGACAGGGTCTTCATTGTTTTCGGCGTCGCCCGGAGTGCTATTTTCTCTGGTACCAGTGTTGCTATCTTTTGAGCGGCGAGGCTTAGAACGGCGTATGGGGCGCCGGCGCTTGGACTGCGTCTCAGAAGGTTTATTCTTATCTGGCTCTTCTTTGTCGTTGCCAGATCCTTTCGGTGTATCAACCATGTATATGTCGTACGAAGAGGTGGCCGTCCAACGTCCAGTGAATGGCAGGTCTTGGCCTTGCTCATTGTCGGCATCATCGTCCATACTGGTGATGTCTTTGGAGCCATAGTCAAGCACGTCGGTTAAGTCGTCGACGGTGGCTATGAAGTGGGTGGCGGGTGCGAAGCAAAATTCCTCGTCGTCTGCCTCTAGCTCAAACCGAATATAGTTTGGCTGTGAGTCTTCCTCCATGGTCAAGTTCTTCAAAGAATTTAGTACGTCACCTAAAGGCGAATGCTGGAAGATGTCTGCGGCGCTAAATTCGAAAATCGACAACCGATCTAGCTCGGTGTCCGCAGGTGTATCCGGTCCGGAACGTGCAGCCGGAGACGAGTCCGGGGTTCCGTTGACGCAAGCATTGCAGGATGTCGAGTCCGTGTGCGGCTCCAACGCCGCGGACTTTATGGCCTCGGAGGGTGCGATCTGCTTTGGCTCTAAGGACGTTGTAGCAACAGGATCCATCTTCTGGATGTGATCCGACGACAGATTTAAGTCAAGCTCGTCAGAGAGAGGGGGAGTGATCGCCGCAGTCTCAAATCCATCGAAGATCATGTCTCCACGGATATCCGCAACGTAATTCAAGCTTCCGAATTTGACCTGGTGGCCAGGGGCATAGCTATCGACATGCTCCAGGTGGCCAAGCGAGTTGGCCCGCAGTATGAAGCCGTCGAACACAAAGATTTGTCTGGGGAGAAAGGTTTCTCCCTGAACAACGCCACCACCGACGATTGAAGGGGCCATCGAGCCTTATGTCGACGGCACAGTAGAACTCTCAATGAAAGCACCAATGTCGGTGTCAAAACCGGCGGATCTCGGGTAGGGGGTCCCAAACTGTGCGTCTAGGATCGATGGTAACAGGAGACGGGGGGACACAATGTTTACCCAGGTTTGGGCCCTCTCTATGGAGGTAATACCCTACTTCCTGCTTAATTGATCTTGATGAATATGAGTGTTACGAGAGTTGATCTACCACGAGATCATAATGGCTAAACCCTAGAAGTCTAGACTATGTGAATATGGTAATGAATCTGTCCTATCCGGACTATGCTCTCCGGTTTATATTGACACCGGAGAGATCTAGGGTTACATGAGGTCGGTTACATAGGAGGAAATCTTCATAATTGGTCGCCTAGCTTGCCTTCCACGCCAAGGAGAGTCCAATTCGGACACGGGTATAGTCTTTGGTCTTCGTGTCTTCACAGCCCATCAGTCCGGCCCATGGATAACAGGCCGAACGCCTGAGGACCCCTTAGTCCAGGACTCCATCACCCATTAACCCCCCGGGGGGTTCCGGTAACCCCTCCGGCACTCCGGTAAAATCCCTATTTTACCCGGAACTCTTCCGATGTCCAAATGTAGGCTTCCAATATATCAATCTTTATGTCTCGACCATTTCGAGACTCCTCGTCATGTCCTTGATCATATCCGGGACTCCGAACTACCTTCAGTACATCAAAACCTATAAAACTCATAATACCGATCGTCACAGAACTTTAAGCGTGCGGACCCTACGGGTTCGAGAACTACGTAGACATGACCGAGACACGTCTCCGGTCAATAACCAATAGCGGAACCTGGATGCTCATATTGGTTCCTACATATTCTACGAAGATCTTTATCGGTCAAACCGCATAACAACATACGTTGTTCCCTTTGTCATCGGTATGTTACTTGCCCGAGATTCGATCGTCGGTATCTCAATACCTAGCTCAATCTCATTACCGGCAAGTCTCTTTACTCGTTCCGTAATGCATCATCCCGTAACTAACTCATTAGTCACATTGCTTGCAAGGCTTATAGTGATGTGCATTACCGAGAGGGCCCAGAGAAACCTCTCCGACAATCGGAGTGACAAATCCTAATCTTGATCTATGCCAACTCAACAAGTACCATCGGAGATACCTATAGAGTACCTTTATAATCACCCAGTTACGTTGTGACGTTTGGTAGCACACAAAGTGTTCCTCCGATAATCGGGAGTTGCATAATCTCATAGTCACAGGAACATGTATAAGTCATGAAGAAAGCAATAGCAGTACACTAAACGATCAAGTGCTAAGCTAACAGAATGGGTCAAGTCAATCACATCATTCTCCTAATGATGTGATCCTGTTCATCAAATGACAACTCATGTCTATGGCCAGGAAACTCAACCATCTTTGATCAACGAGCTAGTCAAGTAGAGGCATACTAGTGACACTATGTTTGTCTATGTATTCACACATGTAGTATGTTTTCGGTTAATACAATTCTAGCATGAATAATAAACATTTATCATGATATGAGGAAATAAATAATAACTTTATTATTTCCTCTAGGGCATATTTCCTTCACACATACTCTTGCCATGCTTGCTTGAAATGTATTGTGAATGTTTAAACTTGTGCTAAAACTCCACCTTCACTTGAAGAAATTAAAAACTGCTACTTTTCTTTGTTGAGGGTCTAATCACCCCCCCTCTAGACACCTCTTCTCGATACTTTCAGAGATGCATAGCAACGAGCGACGGAGAGTGTGTCCACGTACCCTCGTAGACCGAAAGCGGAAGCGTTTGACAATGCAGTTGATGTAGTCGAACTTCTTCTCATTCCGACCGATCAAGTACCGAACGTACGGCACCTCCGAGTTCTGCACATGTTTAGCTCGATGACGTCCCTCGAACTATTGATCCCGCAAAGTGTCGAGGGAGAGTTTTGTCAGCATGACGGCATGGTGACGGTGATGGTGAAGTGATCCGTGCAGGGCTTCACCTAAGCACTACGACAATATGACCAGAGGCGTAAGCTATGGACGGGGGCGCCGCACACGGCTAACAATCGTTGTTGTGTGTTCTAGCGGTGCCCCCCTCATATATATAGGTCGGAGAGAGGAGAGGCAGCCAAGGGGGCGCCGCGCGTTCCAATTCAGCCTCCCTTCCTTTCTCTCTTCCCCTCTTTCTTCCCCCCCTTATTCGGCCTACATGGAGCGCACCAGCCCCCTAGGGGCTGGTATGTCCCCTTCTTGGCCCATTAGGCCCACGTAGTTGCCAGGGGGATGCCCGGAACCCCTTCCAGTGACCTGATATGTACTCGGTGCCCCCGGAACACTTCCGGTGTCCAAATATCATCGTCCAATATATGAATCTTTACCTCTCGACAATTTCGAGACTGCTCGTCATGTCTCTGATCTCATCCAGGACTCCGAACAACATGAAAGGATTGATATGGTTGACTAGATGGGGTGAATAGGCAACTAACAATTTTTAGCTTTCTTTACCAAATTAAACTGAGCATCAAAATAGGTTGTCTAGATATGCAACTAGGTGAGCAACCTATATGATGCAACAACAACAAGCACACAAGCAAGCAAGGGATACAACACAATATAAGCTTGCAAAAGTATAGGTAAGAGATAACCAGGAGTGGAGCCGGTGGAGACGAGGATGTGTTACCGAAGTTCCTTCCCTTTGAGAGGAAGTACGTGTCTGTTGGAGCTGTGTGGAGGCATAATGCTCCCCAAGAAGCCACTAGGGCCACCGTATTCTCCTCACGCCCTCGCACAATGCGAGATGCTATAGATTCCACTATTGGTGCCCTTGAAGGTGGCAACCAAACCTTTACAAACAAGGTTGGGGCTATCTCCACAACTTAATTGGAGGCTCCCAACGACACCACGAAGTTTCACCACAATGGAATATGGCTCCGCGGTGATCTCAACCGTCTAGGGTGCTCAAACACCCAAGAGTAACAAGATCCACAAGGGATTAGTGGGGGGAATCACATTTCTCTTGGTGGAAGTGTAGATCGGGGCCTTCTCAACCAATCCCTAGAAAATCAACAAGTTTGATTGGCTAGGGAGAGAGAGATCGGGCGAAAATGGAGGTTTGAGCGACAATGGAGCTTAGGGAGGGAAGAGGTGGTCTTATTGACGAAGAAGACCCCCTTTATATAGTGGAGGAAAAGGTCCAACCGTGACCCCCCTCACTCAGCCCGCGCGGTGCACTACTACTGCACACGGCCGCGGTACTACCGCAATGGACGGTGCGGTACTACCGCTGGACGGTGCGGTACTACCGCTTGCGTGGTAGTGACCAGACGAGGCCCTGTTGCACATGGCAACGAGCGGTAGAACCACCGGAGCGGTACTACGATGCGCCCCTCCGGTACTACCGCAAGGCAAGGCTCTACTAGCGCTGGAAAAAGCACTGAATTGATAAATTACTTCCGTACCTACTTCCGTTGAGCTTAGGGCTGTGCAAAAATCCGGCACGGTACTACGGCTCCCAGGGAGCGGTACTACCGCGTAAGGGCGGAAGTAAAAATTTACTTCCGCGCCTACTACCGCTTGCGCCAGCGTCAGCGTTGGAGGCAGCGGTACTACCGGTTGCCTGAGCGGTACTGCCGCACGCCCCTGCGGTACTACTGCTCCATTGAGCAGTACTACCGCACGCCACTGATGCCTTAGCATTTAGCAGCCTTCATATCGCAGAGACATGGATAATCGGATGGTGCTCCATCGAAGGAAAGGAAATGCAGTGCAAAGGAACAGATGTCTACGTGTTGATTCCACTCTAACCTTTCCGAAGAGGACCCCCTCTTAATAGTACGGCTTTCCTATGACTCAAATCCACCGAAAAGAAACGTAAAGTACCTCCGTCTTCGATAGGCTCCGAGGGGCACCGAATCGTCTTGTGCCTAGACGTGACATATCTGAAATGCTCAAAGCACACGATTAGTCTGCAAATGCACTGTCATCAATCACCAAAACCACTTAGGGAGAAATATTCCCATACACAACATTCGGTCACCAAATCACATAACTCATATAATACAAAATCGTCATCGAACGTTAAGCGTGCGGACCCTACGGATTCGAGAACTATGTATACATGACCGAGACACCTCTCCAGTCAATAACCAATAGCGGAACCTGGATGCTCATATTGGTTCCCACATATTCTACGAATATCTTTATCAGTCGTATTGTAATGACAACATACATTATTCCCTTTGTCATCGGTATGTTACTTGCCCGAGATTCAATCGTCGGTATCTTCATACCTAGTTCAATCTCGTTATCGGCAAGTCTCTTTACTTGTTCTGTAATACATCATCCCGTAACTAACTCATTAGTCACATTGTTTGCAAGGCTTATTATGATGTGCATTACTGAGAGGGCCCAGAGATACCTCTCCGATGCTCGGAGTGACAAATCCCAATCTCGATCTATGCCAACCCAACAAATACCTTCGGAGATACCTGTAGAGCATGTTTATAATCACCCAGTTACGTTGTGACGTTTGATAGCACACAAGGTATTCCTCCGGTATCCGGGAGTTGCATAATCTCATAGTCGAAGGAATATGTATTTGACATGAAGAAAGCAATAACAATAAAACTGAACAATCAACATGCTAAGCTAACGGATGGGTCTTGTCCATCACATCATTCCCCTAATGATGTGATCCTGTTCATCAAATGACAACACATGTCTATGGTTAGGAAACTTAACCATCTTTGATTAACGAGCTAGTCCTGTAGAGGCTTACTAGGGACATGGTGTTTTTTGTCTATGTATTCACACATGTATCAAGTTTTCGGTTAATACAATTCTAGAATGAATAATAAACATTTATCCTGATATAAGGAAATATAAAATAACAACTTTATTATTGCCTCTAGGGCATATTTCCTTCAGTCTCCCACTTGCACTAGAGTCAATAATCTAGTTCACATCGCCATGTGATTTAACGATATTAGTTCACATCTTTATGTGATTAATGCCCATAGTTCAGATCGCCATGTGACCAACACCCAAAGAGTTTCTAGAGTCAAATAATCTAGTTCACATCGCAATGTGATTAATACCCAAAAATTATTAAGGTGTGATCATGTTTTGCTTGTGAGAGAGGTTTAGTCAACGGGTCTGTCACATTTAGATCTGTATGTATTTTGCAAATTTCTATGTCTACAATGCTCTGCATGGAGCTACTCTAGCTAATTGCTCCCACTTTCAATATGCATCAAGATCGAGACACAGAGTCATCTGGATTAGTGGCAAAGCTTGCATCGACGTAACCCTTTACGACGAACTCTTTATCACCTCCATACCAAGAATTATTTCCTTAGTCCTTTTAGGTAACTAAGGATAAATTTTGACCGCTATCCAGTGATCTACTCCTGGATCACTATTGTACCCCCGTGCCAAACTCATGGCAAGGAACACAATAGGTCTGGTACACAGCATGGCATACTTTATAGAACCTATGGCTGAGGCATAGGGAATGACTTCATACCTTACAACACAGGCAAGAACTCCTTCTTTGGCTGATCCATTTTGAACTCCTTCAAAATCTTTTCAAGGTATGTATTTTGTTGAAAGTCTTATCAAGCGTCTTGATCTATCTCTATAGATCTTGATGCCCAATATGTAAGCAGCTTCACTGAGGTCTTTCATTGAAAAACTATTATTCAAGTATCCTTTTATGCTATCCAGAAATTCTATGTCATTTCCAATCAACAATATGTCATCTACATATAATAATAGAAATGCTACAGAGCTCCCACTCACTTACTTGCAAATACAGGCTTCACCAAAAGTCTATATAAAACCATATGCTTTGATCACCTCATCAAAGCGTTTATTCCAACTCCGAGATGCTTGCACCAGTCCATAGATGGGTCGCTGGAGCTTGCACACTTTGTTAGCACCTTTAGGATCGACAAAACCTTCTGGTTGCATCATATACAACTCTTCTTTGAGAAATCCATTAAGGAATGCAGTTTTGACGTCCATTTGCCAGATTTCATAATCATAAAATGCAGCAATTGCTAACATGATTCGGACAGACTTAAGCATTGCTACGGGTGAGAAAGTCTCATCGTAGTCAACTCCTTGAACTTGTCGAAAACCTTTCGTGACAAGTCGAGCTTTGTAGATAGTAAAATTACGTTCAGCATCAGTCTTCTTCTTGAAGATCCATTTATTCTCTATGGCTTGCCGCTCATCGGGCAAGTCAACCAAAGTCCACACTTTGTTCTCATACATGGATCCTATCTTAGATTTCATGGCCTCAAGCCACTTATTAGAATCTGGGCCCATCATCGCTTCCACATAGTTCGTAGGTTCGTCATGGTCTAGTAACATGACTTCCAGAACAGGATTACCGTACCACTCTAGTGCGGAACGTGCTCTAGATGACCTACGAGGTTCCGTAGTAACTTGATCTGAAGTTTCATGATCATTATCATTAGCTTCCTCTCTAGTTGGTGTAGGCATCACTACAACTGATTTCTGTGATGAGCTACTTTCCAATTCGAGAGAAGGTACAATTACCTCATCAAGTTCTACTTTCCTCCCACTCACTTCTTTCGAGAGAAAGTCCTTCTCTATAAAGGATCCATTCTAGCAATAAATATCTTGCCTTCGGATCTATGATAGAAGGTGTACCCAACAGTTTCTTTTGGGTATCCTATGAAGACGCACTTCTCCGATTTGGGTTCGAGCTTATCAGGCTGAAGCTTTTTCACATAAGCATTGCAACCCCAAACTTTAAGAAATGACAGGTTAGGTTTCTTGCCAAACCATAGTTCAAACGGTGTCGTCTCAACATGTCGGAGGGATTGACCACGGGTAGCCTCATCTGCACCCCGTAGCATTTCAAGACATCGGGGCTAGTGAAGCCCCTTGTATCTTCCAGACGAGCTGCCGGCTCCTTGGTCGGCTGGCCCAGGAGGCCGGCTCCCAGAAGACGGCAAACGCTCTGAGGGCGGCCTCAGGGGCCCGGTTCCTAGCAGACGGCCCCTCCTCCCTCGGAGTTTGAGCCCATTCATTATGACGAGATGGGGCGTGGCTACAGGACCACCCCCTCCCCCGTATCAAGGACGAGCATGGCAACAGTGCGAGCCGACCCAGCGGTTGCCCGCCTGCCTGGCGCAGCACTGTAGCCATATGGCTCATGACGTAGCCTACGTGAGCCAGGGCCATAATCCCACGACGGGCGGTCGGTACAGCCCGCAGGCGGCGGGCCTACCTGTCCGTGAGCAACTAGAAGACGGCGTACCCCAAGGAGGCGGCCTCGAGGGTGGGCTGACATCTAGCAGGCGCCCCTCCCTCCCCTCAGAGTCTGTGCGCCATTAATCTAATGAGATGGAGTGTGGCTACAATAATCGCCCGCCAGGCGGCGGGACTGTAGCCATGCGTCCCCCGACAAGGCTTCCGTCATCAAGGGTGAGGCTACAGCAAAAGGCAATCAACGAGACCCACCAGGCGGCGGGCCCTGGCAGCCGGCAGAGAACCCGGCGCCCCAATACACTGACGTCCGGGTCCTACACCTGGCCGTATTACCATTGTACCCCTCGGGGGTAGGGCTATATAAACCCCCCAGGTTCACCCATGCAAAGGGTTCAGCCCCCACGCAAACACACACCCTATAGCTAGAGAGGCAAAGGAGCTAGCCTTGCTCTTCTTCCTCCTCTAGCCGAACAGCTGAAGGAGCAACCTTGTAACCACCTATTTGATCATAGTCATCATGCGGAGACCCCGCAGAGCAGGACTAGGGGTGTTATCTCCATGGAGAGCCCCGAACCTGGGTAAGACTCATAGGCGTTCGAGATCTCGCTCACTCCCGATTCCAGGGCCCAACGACGTACTCCTGTCCCCATCCATGATAAGCCACCCCCTGGCATATGTCGCTAGATTACCCCAACATTTGGCACCCACCATGGGGCTAAGCGCACCGTCGGTCGGAGACATGTTCTGGACGGGAACCCTTTTCCTCTGTGGCGAGCATGTCGCGGCCGGCCTGATCAGCCAGCCCGACGCATCCGCTAGTGCGTGCACCAGCACGCTGCCTAATGCGTTGGCGGCCTGCTGCGTGAATAGCATCACCGACCTTGTCGGCAAGATCAGCCTCTTCGACGAGCCCGCGCCCGAGGCAGGAGCGGCCTGCCCCGCGAGCTACCTCGTCGACCTCCTCGGCAAGCTCTGCATCGCCAATGAGCCTGCTTCTGACTTGTAGTCCGTCGGCTACACCGACCCCTTCATCGACCCTGTCGAGATGCTCATCGACTCCGACGCGGCTTCCACTGATGCCTTCCCTGGCAACATGGTGATCATCGAAGACCCGCTCCCTCCTATCTCCAGCGACGCCAATGCCGGCATCGTCGCAGAGGTGAAGGTCGCTGACCGCAGCGGGGACTCCGTTGGAGCGGCCCAGGACCCGCTGTGAGCTACCTTGCAAGGCCTCACCACCCCTGTCGCAGCCAGCGCCGACGGGGCGACACTGGAAGCATTCTGTGTCTCGCTGCTCGACAGCGCCAACAAGATGGCGGCCATGAGGCGCCGTGCTGAAACCTGCCAGCACGAGATGGACCGCATCGCGGGTGGCACGCCGGATGCTGGTGAGCCAAGCCGAGCCGGCATGGTTCGGTAACGCGGCGCGGCCATAGCCAGCATGCTGGGAGTCGGACGCCCAGTCTACGCTACCCCGATGGAGAACCTGCGCACTGCCCAGGCGGCAGCAGAGGAACTGGACAACTTGGAAGGCGACGAGCATCGCAGCCAGATGGCGCGCCTCCAGGAACTCTTCGACGCAGCAGCCGTAGCAGGACCCGGTCCGCCGCGTGATGGAATCCGGCAAGCAAGCCAAAAACCATCCCCCCCCCCCCCCGCCGAGAGCATGGAGCGGCCTCTCGGTCCCCAACAAGCAGCACTCACGATCAGCGAGACCCGAAGCCGGCTGCTAGGCGCAGCCGGCGCACTCGCCTCACGGTTGTGCGCAGCTAGCATGGCCGCCCACGAGTAGAAGACCGGCAGGACGACCATCCGCCTCCCCCTCGCAGAGGGAGGCGCGGCTCCCCGCCGCCCGTTGATCATCCGATTCTCGGAGGCTGGCTAGGTCCCCGCGAAGGAGGCAGGGAGAATGACGTGCGCCACCAGATCGAGCGGCTTGCTCGGTCCCTGGCCGTAGAAGAAGAAGATGCAATCGGCCCGGCCTGCTTCAGCCCCCGCATTCACGACGAGCCTTTCCCCAAAGGTTTCTCGCTTCCTCGAGATACACCCAAGTACAACAGCTCCATGAAGCCAGAGGACTGGCTGGTCGACTACTCAATGGTCGTCAGCATAGCGAATGGCAACAAGCGCGTTGCTGTGAAGTACGTTCTACTCATGCGCCAGGGCACGGCCCGGACATGGCTGAACAACCTCAAGCCATAAAACATCAACAGCTGGCTGGACTTCGCCGATGTCTTCATCCGCAACTTAACCAGCACCTACAAGCGGCCGCCCAAGCCTCGCCAACTCTCCACATGCGTCTAGGGTCCGACTGAGTGCACCCGCGACTACCTGACGCACTGGGCCGAGTTGCACAACTCCTACGAAGGGGTGCACGAGGTGCAAGCCATCGAGTACTTGACCGCCGGGTGCAGAGAGGGAACCTTGCTGAAGCACAAGCTCTTGTGCAGCGAGCCTGCTACACTAGACGAGGTCCTGATCGTGGCAGACAAGTAAGCCACTGCCGACTCTTCCATGAAGTCGGAGATCCGGGTTGACGCGTCCGGGAAGGTGCTCCCGCCGGCTCCCCATACGCCGACTGGTGACTCCAACCGGCGCCAGCAGCCGAACAACAACAAGCGCAAGGACTAGCAGCCGGCTTCCAATAGCCGGCAAGTGGCAACAGTCGAAGACCAACAGCCGGAGGGGCAACCCATCCCCAAGCGTCGGGCAGCAAGGCCGCGTGGCTACCCGCCTTCTCCTTCGAGCAAGCCCTTGACGTCCCGTGCAAGTTCCACAGCGGCGCGAAGCCATGTAACCACACCACTCGAAAGTGCAGCTGGCTTGTGACGCACGGATAATTAAGCTACAATAATGCTCTTCTAATGGTGCCTTGTCATCATATTACTGTTGCTAATCCTCGCTTGATCCAGATCTTAATTCAAATTCAAGTTCAAACTAAAGTCCAAAATTCAAATTTCTAAAACATGCAAACTAAAATGTTCAAAGGGTAGAAAATAATCCCTGGATATTTGTCATGTTGGAACCAACCTCTTTTGAATTCCCAAAATGCCCCTGGAATTAATTTTTGGTCCAGCAGCAATTAAATTGGCCTTTCAATTTCTAAAAATGGTTAGACAACTCCTTTTGACCCCATATTTTTTGTTCCGTCTCAATATATTGTGTTAGATTTATGTGCCATGTTTTGTTCAAAACAAAACTCATTTGGTACAAAAAGAAAATGCAGAAGGACAAGAGAAAATGGAAAACAAAATAGAAAAGGAAAACGACCTAATCTACTAGGCGGTTTGGCCCATCTAACTAAACAGCCAGGCTAGCCCACCCTGGCGATCCCTCCCCTCTCCCCTGTTCACGCGACCGGGTCGCTATAGGGGTAGGTCGCCCCGGACCACCTCGTCGACGCCGACGTCGGGAGGGAATAAGGAGGCCACGCCCCGACCCCTCGATCCCCCCCACTCGCTCACCACTCCACCCTCTCAGCCTCCCTTCCTCCGCCCCAGATCCCCTTCGCCTCCTCACCCGACGCGTTCGTCGCCGTCCGCCTCGGGCCACCGTGGCCACTGGCCACCCCTCATCTCTCCAGCTTGCCTTCAGGCGTCGCTGCCTTCGGCTACGTCGACCTCGCCCGCTGGATCGGGACGGAGCGCACCACAGCGTCACCTGGTCGGCCCCGGCCGCCGTCGATCTTCTCAAACGCCGACCTCCATGAGTCCTCCTCGAGCCCACTCGTGCACACCTGCAGCACCACGGTGATCCCGCACCCGTAGCTCACCCCCTCCGTCGTGCCCGAGCTCATCGCCCCGTTTGCTTCGCCGCCGCGGCCATCAAAGCCTAGCTCGCGCCCGAAGCCCGTCGTCGTGCTCCTGGAATGCCAGGGAGGCGCGTGCACCCCCCAGTTCGACTCGGATCAGCCCCTGGGCTCGATCCCAATGCCTCCATGCTCCTGTCGCCCACGTTGCACCCCGCTGCTCCACAGCACCGACGCTCGCCGGTCGTCCCCTTCGCCCCACCGCTGCCGGTGACTGGAGCTCGTTCCGCCCGCGTGACCCCGCGTCGCCAGTAGCCGGCTGCCGCGGCCTGTCGTCCTCGCCGCACCTACTTGCTCCTTCTTGCACTCGCGCCGCTGGCCACCGCCACGTGGGAGCTTCCCGCGCCCAACGCTCGCCGCTGCCCACAACCCCCCTCTGCCGTCCACGCGCCTGGCCGCGCCGGCCACCGCGCCCCTGTCCCGTGATTGTCCGCTCCGTGCCCCCTGCTGGCCTGCTACCGCCGCGCGTGGCCGCCGCCGCCCGGCCCTTGCTGCGCACTACTGCAGCTCCGCTCCGGCCAAGCCGCCGCAAGCCATCGCTCGCACCCCACATCTGCAGCCCCGTGCCTCGCCCCACTCCGGCTCCGGCCTGCCGCGCCTCACTGGCGCCCCACGGCGCCCCGCCGGCCTCGTCCCGCACCTGGGCGGGTTCGGCCTCCGCCCGGGGCAGCACCCGCCCCGTTAACCAGCCGTTCCAGTGGCCTAATGGGCCGCTGAGCAGTGGGGCCCATCCCCTTGTTATAAGAAAAAAAGAATTAGGAAAATATATAAAAATAAAAATAATGCTAGTAATTAATTAATTAATTAATTAATTAAACAATTGATTAACTTAATTAACTTTGTTTAATTAACATAAATACATTTAGACTAATTTAACACTCTGATTAGCTGCTGTGAGAATGACATGCGGGCCCCTCTTACACTGTTGACCTTTTGACCAGTCAATGGTCCAGTCAAACCTTGACTGGAACAGTTGACAAGGGCCCCACCAGTCAGCCTCTGTGCTGTTCTGCTGGATACCTTTTTGGGTACACCTAACTTTTTATTTTCAGAAATGTTTAAAACTTTGAAAAATCATATAAAATAATCCGTAGCTCGGATGACAATACTTTGTACATTAAAGTTGCTCAGAACGACGAGACGAATCCAAATACGCGGTCCGTTTGTCTGCTAAACATCCCTAGCATAGCGAACATGCAACCGGTCCCCTCCGTTTCATCTATCCGAAAACTGCAAACTTCGGGAATACATTCCCGGATGTTTTCCCCCTTCACCTGTATCGCGTAGCACCGCGTTAGAACACCCCTAGAGCTGCTTTTTTGTCTTTTCATGCATAGTATTACACTTGTTTGCTCTGTATTTATTTTTTCTTCCCCCCTTTTCCGGTAGACCCCGAGACCGCTGCCGATGCCGCTGTGATCGGCTACGTCACCGACGACCCTTCTTCCCTTTCAGCGGAGCTTCCAGGCAAGCCCCCCGATCATCCCGATGTCACCCATTCCATTATCTCTCATGCTTGCATTAGATTTTGCTACTATTATTGTTTGCTCCTATTCTGATGCATAGCCTGCTTTTGTAACCGCTCATTGTACCTTACCTGCTTATCCTACACTGCTTAGCATAGTTTGGATAGTGATCCATTCGTGACCCCCACCTTGTCCTTGTTGCCCCTACTTCATCATTGACAACTCGATCAACATGATCCATGACCAGACCCGACACCTCACATCACATCACGCCCCTTTTGTTGCTCGCCTCTGCAGAGCTACTATCGAGTGCCAGGGGTGATACCTCATAACACACTCCTGATGATGACTCTGTAGTGTAGCTATTCGGTCGTGGTCATCGAGGGTGATTCCTCCTTGACCACTCTCGATACGACTCTGGCGTGCAACACCTCGAGTGTGAACCTCGAGGGTGGTTCCTCTTACGTTCACCTTGATGATTATATCGAGTGGAACTCACCGAGGGTGACTCCTCGGGTTTTCTTCCTTGATGTTTTGGACACACGGTTACCTTGACTTTACTTGAGACCATTGTTGTAGTCGGGTCGGCCCTGAGGGGTACCCGTGAGTTGATGTGAAAGTCAGGCGGGCCCGTAGAGCACCCGCAAGTTTTCTACGTGGCACGGCCAGGCATTCTGGGCCCTTGCCGTAAGTCCATGAGACGGGGTCACATTATCGTGAGTCTCTGCTCATCTCCGCGAGCCCCCAATGCACTAACAGGTTTGGGTATTTGTTCTGAGTTGGCCTCTGGCCTTTACGCACTAACCATCGCGTGAGAATAGTTATGGGCCTCGACGTCGCAGTATCAGCCGAAGGTTTGTCAAACGTCCAGTTCAGCATGGCGGCACGGTCAGATCGTGCTGGCCATCCGAGGTGGTGCTGGTATCCACCCTGCGCGCAACGACCCAGAGTGCAACGGAGATGGGCCCAAGACCCCGGGGCACTTAGGATGTAGATCGGCGGGGACCTCTCTGCTGAGCCTAGGTAGGGCTGCGACGTGTTGATCTTCCGAGGCCGGGCATGACCCAGGAAAGTGTGTCCGGCCAGAGTGATCGAGTGTGTTGGGTAATGTGGTGCACCCCTGCAGGGAAGATATATATTCGAATACCGTGTCCACGGTAATGGATGTTCACACTTGTATCCTGATCTATTACAACTAGAACTGGTTACTTGAGATATGTGATGGATATGTGGCTCCAAGATTGCTTTATCGCAGGGAGTCAAGAAAGGATCTCTGGCGTTAATGCTACAATATGTTTGTTAATTAAACTGCTATTCTTTACTCTTCTACATGTTGCAAGATGCTTGGAGCTGCTTGAACATGATAGTCTTGGATAGGCTAGGCCTTCCCCTCTATTCTGCATTATGCAGTTCAGTCCACAGACACAACCCTTCCATTTGATACCAATGCATACTTAGCATAGATCTCATGCTTGCGAGTACTTTGGATGAGTACTCACGGTTGCTTTGCTACCCCCTTTTCACCCTTTCTTATTCTTTTCGGTTGATGCAAACAGATGTCAGAGCCCAGGAGCCAGATGCCACTGCCGATGCCTACTACTACGTGCAGACCGCCGATGACCAGGAGTAGTTAGGAGGTCCCAGGCAGGAGGCCTTGCCTCTTCGATCGTTGTTGTTTTTATGCTTGCCTTCTTAAGGCAGTCTTGTTTAACTTATGTCTGTACTCAGATATTGTTGCTTCTGCTGACCTTGTGTATCGAGATATGTATTCGAGCCCTCGAGGCCCCTGGCTTGTAATATGAAGCTTGTATTATTTTATTTATGTCTAGAGTTGTGTTGTGATATCTTCCCGTGAGTCCCTGATCTTGATCGTACACATTGCGTGTATGATTAGTGTACGATTCAACCCGGAGAGATACGTTGTCCCGGGGTCCAACCTTGACAGAAAATAGTAAAGCGAGCTCATCGATTTCCTCCGTGAGAAACGGGACATCTTCGCATGGTCCCCCAAGGACATGCCGGGTGTTCCGACGTATTTTGCCGAGCACAAGCTACATGTGAGATCGGATGCAAAGCTGGTCAAGCAACCCCTCCGCCGCCTATCAGAAGAGAAGAGAACGATTGTTGGTGAAGAGATCACCCAGCTTCTGGCAGCCGGCTTCATCATGGAAGTGTTCTACCCGGACTGGCTTGCCAACCCAGAACTCGTTTTGAAGAAGAACAACAAGTGGCGTATGTGTATCGAGTACACTAGCCTCAACATAGCCTTCCCCAAGGACCCTTTTGCCTTGCCCCGGATAGATCAAGTGATCGACTCCACGGCCGGCTGCGAGCTGATGTCTTTCCTGGACGCCTACTCTGTCTACCACCAGATCAAGCTAAACCCGGCCGATCAGCTAAAGACCGCCTTCATCACACCATTCGGAGCCTTCTGCTACCTGACCATGACGTTTGGCTTGGGAAATGCCGGTCCCACGTTTCATTGTTGCATGCACAAGTGCCTCCTCAAGCAACTCGGCAGAACTGCCCACGTCTATGTAGACGATATTGTGGTGAAGACGGAGAAGCACGGAACTTTTCTGGAGCATCTCAAGGACACCTTCGACAACCTGCGCCGCTTTCAGATCAAGCTCAACCCAGAAAAGTATGTTTTCGGAGTACCAGCCGGCCAGCTCCTTGGTTTCCTTGTCTCTGAGCACGGCATCGAGTGCAACCCCATGAAGATCAAGGCCATTGAGCGCATGCAGAGGCCGGCCCGGCTGTGGGACATCCAGAAGTTCACCGGGTGCTTGGCATCTCTCAGCCGGTGCATCAGTCGGCTGGGCGAGAAGGCCCTCCCCATGTACCAATTGATGAAGAAGACCACCTACTTCGAGTGGACCGACCAAGCGGATGAGGCCTTCCTCCAGCTAAAGCAGATGCTGTCCATGCTGCCTGTTCTGACCGCTCCGGCGGCTAAAGAGCCAATGTTCCTCTACATCGCCACCACCAGCCGTGTGGTCGGCACCGTGATCGTGGTCGAGCATCCAGAAGACGGCAAGGCCCAGTTAGTCCAGAGGCTAGTATACTACCCGAGTGAGGTGATGTCCACCTTGATGTCGCTTGAAACTACGTTGGTATTTCCCCAAAGAGGAAGGGATGATGCAGCACAGCGGCGCTAGGTATTTCCCTCAAATATGAAACCAACGTTATCGAACCAGTAGGAGAACCAAGCAACACAACGTAAACAGCCCCTGCACACAAATAACAAATCCTCGCAACCCGGCGTGTTAAAGGGGTTGTCAATCCCTTCCAAGGTAAGGCGCCTGAAGATAGGCAAACGGACATGAGATAATTTTGTAGTAAATTAATAGATCAAACGCCAAATAAAATAAATAAGGAAAAATTGCAGCAAGGTATTTTTGCTTTAATAGATCTGAAAATAAAAGAAAGGAAAAAGTAGATCGCAAGCAAATATATGAGAAAGAAGACCCTGTGGCCATAGGTTTCACTAGTGGCTTCTCTAGAGAAAGATAGCAAACGGTGGGTAAACAAATTACTGTTGGGCAATTGATAGAACCTCAAATAATTATGAAGATATCCAGGCAATGATCATGACATAGGCATCATGTCCAAGATTAGTAGACCGACTCCTGCCTGCATCTACTACTATTACACCACACATCGACCGCTATCTAGCATGCATCTAGACTATTAAGTTCATCGAAAACGGAGTAATGCAATAAGAACGATGGCATGATGTAGACAAGATCAGTTTATCTATATGGCGGTAGATATAGATCTCATCTTTTTATCCTTAGTAGCAACGATACATATGTGTTGGTTCCCTTTCTGTCACTGGGATCGACCACCGTAAGATCGAACCCACTATCGGGCACCTCTTCCCATTGCAAGATAAATAGATCAAGTTGGCCAAACAAAACCCAAATATCGGAGAAGAAATACGAGGCTATAAGAGATCATGCATATAAGAGATCAAAGAAACTCAAATAAATTTCATGGATATAAAAAGATATGACTGATCATAAACTCAAAGTTCATCAGATCCCAACAAACACACCGCAAAAAGTGTTACATCATATGGATCTCCAAGAGACCATTGTATTGAGAATTCAGCGAGAGAGAGAAAGCCATCTAGCTACTAACTATGGACCCGAAGGTCTACAAAGAACTACTCACGCATCATCGGAGAGGCACCAATGGAAGTGGTGAACCCCTCCGTGATGGTGTCTAGATTGGATCTGGTGGTTCTTAACTCTGCGTCGGTTGGATGAATATTTCGACGCTTGTTCTAGGGTTTCTGGAATATTGTGGTATTTACAGAGCAAAGAGGCGGTCCGGGGGCACCCGAGGTGGGCACAACCCACCAATGCGCGTCTGGGCCTCCTAGCACGCCCTGGTTGGTTGTGCCCCCCTCGGGGCACCCCCCAGGTGCAACCAGGGCCCATTGCCTTCCTTCTGGCCCATAAAAAATAATCGTGGAGTTTCGTGGCATTTGGACTCCGTTTGATATTGATTTCCTACGATGTAAAAAACATGGAAAAAACAGCAACTGCCACTTGGCACTATGTCCATAGGTTAGTACCAAAAAATGATATAAAATGACTATAAAATGATTATAAAACATCCAAGATTGATAATAAAATAGCATGGAACAATCAAAAATTATAGATACGTTGGAGACGTATCAGCATCCCCAAGCTTAACTCCTGCTCGTCCTCGAGTAGGTAAGTGATAAAAACAGGATTTTTGATGTGGAGTGCTGTCTATCATGTCATATCATATTCTTTTCTTTATAACATGGACATTTGGACTTTTATGTGATTCAAAGCAATAATCTCGTTTTGACATAATAATTTAGATACTCAAGCATATCACCAGCAACCTTGTCTTTCAAAATATCAATGTTAAATAAGTTATCCCTAGCCCATCATGCTCAAACATTGATCCATTCATGAAACACATTCGAATATTAGCTACAGCCAATACTTAAGTACGATCATATTGCCTCCTAGTTGGTGCTTTTATAAGAGAAGATGGAGACTCAAATTCAAAAATAAAAATTGCATAAAGTAAAAGAAAGGCCCTTCGCAGAGGGAAGTAGGGATTTGTAGAGGTGCCAGAGCTCAAAGCGAAAAACTTAGAGATAAAAACATTTTGGGAGGTGTATCCATCCCACCAACGAAAATGACTTAGAGTTCCCAACACTTTCCATGCTAGATATGCCATAGGCGGTTCCCAAACAGAAAATAAAGTTTATTCCTTTTTCCACCATACTTTCACTTTCCATGGCTAGCTGTATCCATGGTTGCCCTCCATACCAACGCTTTCCAAGGAATTTATTATTTGACAACATAAAGTAAATTCATTTTTTTGCATTTCGGGACTGGGCATCCCTAATACCTTTGCCTTACTCTCGTGCAATCACAAGTGAATAAACACTCATGTTGAGAATAACACATCTAGCATGGAAAAAATTAGCCACCCGTTACCGTTCCGCGAGCGAAACAAACACACAAAAGAGAAGTTTATTTTGAAAATTAGAGATGGCACACACAAATTTGCTTAGAACGGCAAAAGAATACCGCATATAGGTAGATGTAGTGGACTCATGTGGCAAAACTGGTTTAAAGGATTTTGGATGCACAAGTAGAGGTCATATTTAGTGCAAAATGAAGGCTAGCAAAAAGATTGAGAAGCGACCAACCAAGAAACGAATAATCTCATAAGCAAGCATTAAGCATAATTAACACCGAATAATGCACAAGAAGTAGGATATAATTTTCATTGCATGATTATTGACTTTCGTGCATGCATAGGGAATCACAAACCTTAACAACAATATTCTTACTAGAGAACAATTACTCACCAACATAACTCACATATCACATCATCATATCTCAAAACTATTACTAAGAATCAAGTGTATTTTGTCCAATGATCCTCATGACATTTTTTTTCTTTAACATTCTTGGATATCTATCACTTTGGAACTAATTTTCATGTGTTTCTTTTCATAAGCTCAAACAAATATAAGTGAAGATCATGAGCATAGCAAATTTTCTTTCTCTCATAATAATTTAAGTGAAGCAAGAGAGAATTTCTTCAATTTTACTAACTCTCAAATAAATCTAAGTGAAGCAAGAGAGCAATTCTAACAAGTCATGACATAATTTTGGCTCTCTCAAATAGGTGTGTCCAGCAAGGATTGATGACTTAAAACACAAAATAAAACAAGCAAAGACTCATATCATACAAGACGCTCCAAGCAAAACACATATCATGTGACGAATAAAAATATAGTCTCGAGTAAGATACCGATGGTCGTTAGAAGAAAGAGGGGATGCCACTCGGGGGCATCCCCAAGCTTAGTTGGTTGCTCATTCTTGGATAATAGCTTGGGATGCAGGGGCATCCACAAGCTTATGCTCTTCTATCCTTCTTTCATCCATCGTAAGATAACCCAAAACTTGAAAACTTCAATAACAAAAAACTCAAAAAAACCTTCGTGAGATCCGTTAGCGTAAGAAAGTAAACCGCTACTATAAGTGTTGTATCAAACCAATTCATATTTAGTTTTTGTATTATATCAACTGTATTCCAACTTTTCTATGGCAAAAACTCATCAAAGAAAACCATAGAGCCATCAAAATAAGCACACAACACAAAGAAAACATAATCTGTCAAAACAGAATAGTCTGTAGCAATCTGACTTAAATGCAAACTTCTGGAACTCCAAAAATTCTGAAAAAATAGGACGTCCTAAGAAATTTGTATATTAATCTTCTGCAAAAACAATCAGGGAAACATCTCTTTCTGAATAAAAATGAGAATTAATTTCGTGAGCGCAAAGTTTCTGTCTTTTTCAACAAGATCAAACAACTATCACCCAAGAAGATCCTATCGGTTCTACTTGGCACAAACATTAATTAAAACACAATCATAATAGTAGCATAATTGTGTTAACACTCAAGAACATAAATAAAAAAGAAAAAAAATTATTCGTTGGGTTGCCTCCCAACAAGCGCTATAGTTTTACGCCCTTAGCTAGGCATATGGCAAGGATCTAAGTTTTGTCATCTTTGTCCAACTCTTCAATCAAACACTTAGAATCCTTCAAGGATTTAGCATAAAGACCTTCAATACCAATACTTCTAGGGGTAACTTTAAAGATTTCATTCTTGCAAAAAGGATCTCTTGTCACTTCAACAAAATCAGGGTGGATACTAATCATCTTAAGATCTCCTTTCACTACAAAAAAAGACACATCCGTGACATTTTGGGCCGAACGAATTTTTTTCTGTCATACTTATGATACTTCTATGACGATAATTGTGACAAAACCAGGTATCATCATAGATGTGGTGGGCTCCTACTTCTATGACAAAAAATCATGATAGAAAATGGGCTTTTTGTCCTGTCGGGAAGGAGATGCAGCTGCATGACATTCTTTGGGCCGTCCTTGACGGAAAAACCCGTGGTAGAACCGAGGGCGAGGAAAATTTCGGGTAGTTCCCGGTTATGGTGGGTGGTCGGGGGCCGAGCGATGCGCGTTTCTCTCGTACACGTACGCGCGTGTGTGCGAGGCGTTGGGCTCTAACTGAACCCGAGCGATTGCACTAGCTACGTTACTGAACCCGAGTGATTCCTTTGCTACTACTGCTAACTGAAGCTGATCGATGCTGCCTCTGGATGAACAGTGAGCGTTGCTGGGGGGTTTGGATGAACAGTTCCGTGGGGTGGATGAACAGGACCTGTGGTGTGCTCTAGATGAACAGGACCCCGATCGATCGAGCCAGTTGGGGCTGGATGAACAGTACCCCGTGGAGGGCTGGATGAACAGGACCACCCCATGGAGGGCTGGATGAACAGTAGACGGTGGAGGGCTGAATGAACAGTAGCCCGTGGAGGGTTGGTTGAACAGGAGCCCGTGGAGAGGGCTGGTTGAACAGTAGCCGGTGGAGGAGCGCGCGGTGGAGGCTGGATGAACAGGAGCCCGTGGATGAACAGTCGCAGGTGTAGGCTGGAGGAGGTCGACGGTGGATGAACAGTAGCCCGTGGAGGGGGTCGACGGTGGAGATGAACAGTATCCCGTGGAGTCCTGTTTTGCGGTACACCACACCCCTCCCGATGAACATGACCCCCGTTTCGACCGTAGCGCTCCAACACAAGTCTGTTTCCTCCGTTTTGCGGTAAGCCACACCCCTCCCGATCAACAGGACCCCGTTTCGACCGTAGGAGGTCCAACACAAGTCCGTTTCCTCCGTTTTGCGGTACGCCAGACCCCTCCCGATGAACAGGATCTCGTTTTGAACATGGCCGGTCGAACACAAGGCCGTTTCCTCCGTTCTGCGGTACGCCAGGCCTCGTTTCCATTGGCTATTCTATCCAAGCCCTCCCGATGAACACGACGACGCATTCCGTTCCGACCCAGCCGGTTGGCTCCCCATGAACACGCCGACGACGTTGTTTCTCCGTTCTGACCCAGCCATGTACACGAGCCCTGGCCGTACGTATACGCAAGTAGGCGTTCGAGACCCCGCCCGTATGTACGTACGTGGCCGTATTTTCTTTCTTGCACACTGGCCGCTGTACATACGTGTACATGCTACATGCGCGCCTCTACATCGACCAGTATGTACGTAGATGTTCGCGACCAGAATGAGAACGCTACGTACGCTTCGACCAGGTGGGTCCCGACTGTCAGGCACTTCCTTGCATGCGAAGATGTAGCTGGTGGGTCCCAGCAGTCAGGGGGGTAATCGTTTTTGTTTGCCCGGACGCACTTCCTTGCGTGCGAAGATGTAGCTGGTAGGTCCCAGCAGTCAGAGGGGAAACGTTTTTTTCACGAAATATGGTTGCCCGTCCGGTGGGTCCCTGCTATCAGGTGGAGGAATCATTATTTTCCGCGTAATAATGAGGCACTTCCTTGTTGCGGCCGTGGACCCAGCTGTCAGCCTCTCCACGTACAGTCCACGTCCGATGGAAGCCGTTCCTTGACCACGTTGACCATGCCACGCCGAGAGCACCAGGGCGGTGGACGACGGTGAGGCCTAGGAAGGGGACGACGCGGAGCCGGGGAAGACGTGGCAGTGGATGCCCACGCGTAGAGGAGTATGAGGGTTCACTGGTTCGCTGCGGTGTGAGGCTGCCGTCGCCGCAGAATAACAGGGGGTGTGGGTGAGTAGAGGGATGGCCTGGCCAGCGGTGGGAGTAGTAGGGGGCGGTGAGGCCTCCGCGGCATCGCAGCCGGCCACGGGAGGCAGGAGCACGAGGCACGACCGGCGCTGGTTTGGGCGGCTGGAGCAAGAAGACCAGAGGTTGAAGAAGCACTACGGCCGTTGGATGGACATCGTACGGTCACTGGAGCTAGAATCGTGCATATTGACTAAGTTGACAAAGCCCTCCGTCCCCGTCAACTTAGTAGGCCCACAAGTCAGCCTCCCACTATACTGGGTCCCAGCTAGCAGGGGGAGTATTCATTTTTTTGTGCGTAATAAGGAGGCACTTCCTTGCGTGCGAAGATATAGCTGGTGGGTCCGAGCTGTCAGCGGCGGTAACGTTTTTTTCGCGAAATACAGAGGCCCTTTCGGTGGGTCCCAGATGTCAGGTGGAGGAATCATTATTTTGCGCGTAATAAGGAGGCATTTCCTTGCGTGCGGCCGTGGACCCAGCTGTCAGCCTCTCCACGTACAGTCCACTTCAGATGCATGTCGGTCGTTGACCACGTTGACCAGGCCGCGCCGAGAGCACCAGGGCGGTGGACGACGGCGAGGCCTAGGAAGGGAACGACACGGAGCCAGGGAAGACTCGGCAGTTGTTTCCCACGCGGAGGGGAGTACGACTGTACGAGGGTTTACCGGTTCGTCCGCCGTCGCCGGAGAATAACAGCAGGTGTGGGTGAGTAGAGGGATGGCTAGGCCAGCGATGGGAGTACGGTGGGGCGGTGAGGCCTGCGCGGCAGCACAGCCGGCCGCGGGGAGGAGGGAGCAGGCAGTCCCGCCGGTGCTTGTTTGAGCGGCTGGAGCAGGAAGAGCAGAGATTGAAGAAGCACGACGGCCGTTGGATGGACATCCAACAGTCACTGCTTGTGCGTCAACCTTTTTTTAGGAAAGCCTCAAATCTGTGGAAAACAGCATACAACCCATCTGCCATTATTTCTAATAATTTACAGACCATTTGCTAATTCTTAAGGTTTTCTTTTGGAGCCCATATTCTTTTTGTTAGCATTATAGCCCATATCGTGGCCACGGTTAAAAAATTATACGAAATTTTTCATATTTCGTTGCGGTCCGAACTGTTTTTAATCCCGAAATTTCGAGTCACATTCAAACTGATTTTCAAAATAAATGTATATCAATATAAAATCCAACAAATTGTCCACGCATAAAAATCAATGCAATTTAAAATCTTGAAATGAAAAAAAAGAAATTTGTAACTAATTGCCGGTTTGATGTGTTTTAAAAATGTACAGCCCATTTCTCATTACTGATAGGCCATTTTCTCGGCTAGCCGATGAAGCTCTCCTCGTCTTGAAAGATTTGCTGCCCAACAGGCCTGACAAAGCGACTTACTTAGCAAATCACAAAAAAACTGGATTAGCCATTTTCAGAAATAAAAAAACTACTGGGCTGGTATGTGGTAAACATAAAAGAGAAGTCTGTCTAGACAGGCCAGAGTGCCCCGCACAGCCCAGTTGACACCTTGCTTCCATCTCAAAAACAAATTAGATAAATGCCACTCCAATTATGGCGATTCATAAAAATGCCACTGCAATTTTTGCAAACTTTGGAAAACGCCACTGCAATTTGCAAACTTTGAAAAACGCCACTCCAGACTTCGAAAAATGCCACTGGAAATGGCATGAAATGGCATTTTTCAAACTTTGGAAATTGCAGTGGCATTTCTCGGAAACACCAGGTTTGGAGTGGAATTTATCAAATTAACCCAAAACAAAAATAACTGGGCGAGCTGCTGGGTCCCTGGTGTCAGCCGCTCGTTGTGCAAATCTATCATTTATTGACTACATTGACAATGGCATGGGACCCAGATGTCAGAAATCCATTAGGAGGAGCCATTTTTTTAGTGGCTTGAAATAAGGAGGCACTTGCTTGCGTACTTCCATGACCCTGGCGGGTCCCTGCTGTCATCCTCTTCACGTACAATCATCTCCTGATTGTGTACGCGTCAACTTGGTAGGCCCACAAGTCAGCCTATAAACCCGTGGAGGACAAATACAACCCATTTAAAAAAATAACAGCCCATTCCATACGTTCAAACGGAAAGTTCAACATTCAGAGCAAAGTAACAGGTCTGATCCACATATAGAGTACTGAACTGAACTTCCACGTTGACAACCATCATAGCCAAGTTAACTATCTACTCCCACTAATACTCTAGTAGCATACAAGTACTAACTTACTCTTAGCTAACTAGACGTGTCGGCCGCCATCTGCGGTACACGCTAAACGCCGGCACCGGCGTCCTCCGCCTCGCCTCTGACTTGCCAGAGGTGCGATACGGCGCGTTGCTCGCGCGCGTTGGCCCTTTCCATGCCGGCGTGGTCCACCGAAGCTTCGGCTTCTAAGCAGGAAACCCACTTGATGAGCTGGTAGTAAAAATCGGTGTCGCGAACGCGTGCGTGGCCGACAGCCTCCAGGGCTATTTGTCGGGCGCTGGCCTCCATGTAGTCGGCGCAGTTGCGGGCGCTCTGCTCGGGACTCGACGATACGCTCCTCCTCCGCCAAGCGGTCGCGCTCCAACAACTCCTGCTCCTCCGCCAGGCGGTCGCGCTCCAACAAGTCCTCGATCTCCGCATTGCCATCTAAAGACCAATAGAATGCCTCGTCCCTCCGTCTACCTTTCAGTGAAAAACTGAACACTAGTTCCGGCGGTGACCGCCTCCGGCCTCGCCTATCGCAGACGGGCGGGGGCATGGCGGACGTGGCGAGAGCGAGGATAAGTGGCGAGCGACGTCGGGCCGGTGGGGCTTATGAGGATAGGGCGAGTTTGGTCATGGTGCCACCGGAGAAGGCCGGGAAACAATACTTATAGGCGGAAGGTAGCACGACGGTCATTGGAATTCAATGCATAAGCAGGCATGGCTTAGCGCGCCAGCTTGCCGTGGAAAACTAGAGAAACTGAAATTATGACTGTGCCGTCCCGTCCTGTCCGTGCTGGGTCGCACGCCGGCATGACGGTCAAACAAGTGCACTCGAATCATCTCCCTCCTTGTCAATAATGATTCCATGGATTTAAAAGCCCGCAACAATTAAAGCGCATCTTTTTCGCATTAGTTAGCTGCCTTAATTACGGCCGGCTGCATGCAGGCACTCAGAATTGCTTGCAGCCAGTACGCGGAGCAGCATGCAACGAGTCGCAGCCGAGGGCACGCATGCAGCCACTTAAATCGCTGGAATTAATGAGGCTTAAACTTCTGCATGCAGTTAAATATTGTCGTGCCTTGGTCTTGCTGCTTTGGCTCACGGGACTAATAAACTCGGACGGAGGGAGTACCTTGGCTGGTGAGATTTTTGAATTAAGCCCTGCAAACCGGAAAGGAGGTACTAGTACGTGCGTGATCTGCTATTTATTCATGTAGGATCGAGTAGGTCGTTTCTTGAATTGAGCCCTACAAACCGGAAAGGAGGTAGTACGTGCATGATCCGCTATTTATCCGTGTAGGATCGAGTAGGTCGGATAGTGTACGTGTAGGATCGAGTAGGTCAGATGGTGTACGTGTACGATCGCATTAGTTGATGAACTTTAGCTGGGAGATAAGGCATTTGTGAACGTTTTCGCTGGCAGTTTCTTCAGATTCGCATGGCATTTTCTTCAGAGCAGCTAGTCAGTTTCTTCAGAGGTAGGCATTTTTATTCAGAAAATTGCCATTTCGGATCTTGCGTCGCAACTAAAACTGACAGGAGCGCATTAGTGGGCTAGATAGTGATCGATCAGTAACTTGTAAACACTGAGCGAACAGAAATAAGGAACTGTTAATGCATCTAAATCATTCACAGATCATATACAAATATGTAGCTCCAAAAGCAAAGATCAGCCACTTCGGATCTTGCGTCGCAACTAAAACCAACTAGTACGATTCCCATACATAAGATCAACATGTTAATGCATCTCAATGATTCACAGATCATATACAAATATGTAGCTCCAAAAGCAAAGATCTAGAAAAAACATTGTTCTTCCTACTAACATGGATGCTTCTCTTGGCCAACATTCAGTACAGACTGAAAGACAAATTTGTTTGTGAAGTCTACAATTCCTCTTGCAAACGTAAGTGGTTTCACCAACAGCTGGAACCATGAGAATGAACCACACATGATGGAGGAACATCCACTGCAATATGATTTGGTCTTCTCTCGATCACACGGCGAGACTATTTTCGGAATACAAACTTTAACTTAGGCAAAATGATGCCCATTGTATAATCAGACCAAAGCAATGAAGCACCTAGTGTTGGCCAATAAATAGTACAGTACTACTTTTCTGCAGTCCATGAAGTGACTATCCAATCTTTCTGTGTCTATTTTCAAATGGCACTGCATGCAGTGACTATACTATTCTCTTGTGCAGTTCAACCAAAATTGCGGTCACTTTGTGTGTTTGCCAAATAGCAACGGGCAGACATCTCTGTCTGCACAAATATCAAGCAGCTAGTAAACATATACCCCACCTTGTATTTTCGGTTTAAACATGTCTCTTCCGCTTAGCATCTGTCATGTTTTGCACTGGACAATTTGATACAGTCATGTTTTGCCCTGGACAATTTCATACTGAATTGATTTGCTGGTTCAGAGCAGAAATATAGCGCCTATTCTTCATCAGACCAAGGATATCCATGTTCGCAGTGATGGAAGAGGTGAAATCGATACAACCGAAATTGAGCATCCAATCATTGAATCCTGTCCTGCACCTCCAATGTAGGTCCACCCTGCCAATAAATTCACATGCAAACCACTAGTATTACTATCTAATGACAGTACAAAAAGAGTAGCAAGATAGTAGCAAACCATGTACCTTCGTAATGAACAGCTCATAGTGCCACCAATTGGATATAAAGGTTTGGAAGAAAACATGCTCCTAATGTTGAACCAGTTGGACTTTTTGTGCAGTTCCACTAAAATCGAGCATCCCTGTTTGCATAGATATTGAAAGTGTGATTACTATAAAAGTGGCACTAGTTGAAGCATAGACTCACAAATATAAGCATTCCAATTTCTTAATGGGAAAAGGTAGCAAGACTGTTTCTAACCACCTGTTTGAAGGAATAAATAAGGCAACAACGGCTGATGTCAGAAAGGCATATATAGTTCTTTCTGAAAGAATGATCGATTCCTGACCTTTCCTCTTCTTTTAAGCATATTTTGTGCAGTTCAACTAAAATAAAATGCCATCACCGCCTTGACAATTCAGTGACACTGTACAAAAGGAAATGACTTAACATTACATCATGATGTCAGGTATGTAGTCGACAGGCATTAGAGACAAACATACAGACCTCCTCCGATAACATAATGAACATTAATTTTAACAAAGGTGTGACTAGCTTTACCGGGATAATTTGAGTGAACTCTACACCCTCTGTTCCTTAATATAAGACGTTTTCGCGGTTCAATTTAAAGTACCCAAACGTCTAGTATTTAGAAAAACAGGTAGTAGTTTTCTTGAGCACATATCTGGGAAAGCTTGCCACACTTTATTTATGTCCATACGCTAATGCAACACCATTCGAATACTACAAATATACACTAATCCAGTGGCTAGTGCAACAGTAGAGTAGTTATTTTATTACAGGGTACAGTACAATGGTTTTACTGAACAGATTTCAATAAACTCTAGCACTGGAAGATTTCTATAAGAATTAACAATACAAAATGTAAAGGTAACAAGTTTCAGCATTGGTATACTAGCTGTGCATGAGCATTAAACCAAATACAAAAGTCTGAAGGTAACTAGCATTATTAACTAATGACAGTATAAAAAAATTGCAAACCATGTACCTCCAAGGTAAATATCATTTCGAACTCGGGGGGACCTTAAAAATTGCTATCCCAATCTTGATAATCGATCAAACATAAAAACTTGATCGAACGAATCAAGAGAACAGCCGGAGGAGGAGGTGCCCACTCTTGACCTTTCCTCTTGTCTTCATAATTTTTTGTGCAGTTTAACCAAAATAAAATGACATCAGCGCCTTGGCATTTTGGTGACACTGTACAAAAAATTAACTTATCTCATGAAAGTGAGGTATGTAATCTATAAGCATTAACAGTGCAAAAATCTGAAGGTAGTAACAAGTTTCATCGTTGGTATACTGGCTGTGCAACAGCATTAGAATGCCTTAGCTGAAAAATCTTTAATACATCCACAATCAACAGCTAACCCTGAAATAATCCAGTGACATTAAATGGCATTGCTTAAATTTATCGGTGGCATTAGACTGAGTGCGGCATTAGTTAAATGTGGCATCACTTTAGCAGTAGCATTGCTTGACTTGACTGCTGGCATTATACTAACAGCAAAAAAGTGACAATAAGGATGTTCATTAGGGATGCAGGCCCATTCGGACAGTGGGCGCACCAGTACGATGTACCTCCACGGACGCATAGAGTGGTGAGGGAGGTATGGTTGCCCAGAGCAACAAATATCCAGGCAGCATATGTGGATTACGTCCCATTTTTGTTCTCTTTAGCCACCTTTTTCCTATGTGAGGACAACAAACCGATCGACCTGGTCATTCTCTATTGCGTTGTCATGCCTTTCTACCCTTCTTCAACCAAGAGACACGAGACTCGTTCCTTAGCTACTGATTTTCCCCTTTTCAACCTAGATGCGGGTTCGATGCCTACTCTCTTGGACAGTACAGTCTCCCTTCCTTTCCTTATTCAACCCAGACATGGATTAGTCTGCATGAAGTAGGGTTTCCTTTAATAGTGCAAATTAAGGTTTTCGTCTGCGTGACCAGCAGAGCAGAGGATAGCAAATTGGGAAGATGGTGGAGTGGAAAAAGATCCACATGCAGCGACGTGGCAGATGGGGCAATAGAACAAGGGTATGGTTCGAAAAGAGGTAGCATACCTGAGGGTCGGCGGGAAGTGGCTTCGCTCGTGGTCGTCGTCCTCCGCACGCACTACGGCAGCGAGCTTGGGGACGGAGGCCATCCCGCGCGGGCGCTAGGTCTGAGAGGACGGCCTTGTCGTCAGTGCGTGACCTCGCTCGCCGACGACGAGTGCGTCAACGCTGCACGTCCTTTTCTTCCCCGGCGGATCTGTGACCACCGGTGAGGAGGGAGAGAGAGGCCATCTTTTTAGATCTGGAGAGAGGGTGATAGTGTGAGAAGCAAGTGGGCAGCCCTTAGCAAGAAAGCTCTGAAGCTCCAGCCTATATATCTTTTTTATACTACTAGTACTAGAGGTGGAGTAGTGGTAGAGTAGTTTATATTTTCTCTGCAAACAGTACCAGTTAGTCATGCTTCAAAACTGAACGACACGCCATTAAAAAAATAAAGTCGAGAAATAATGCGGCACTTCGGGCCAACGCGGCCAGATCGCATTTTGCACGAGAAATTACACACCATGTTTCGTTCACATGTGGTCCCGTTCCAACATGTCAGTGAGACGATGGCGAGTCCTTTTGTACAATTTCCGAAAGGACGTGTAGGCCGGGGCGCCTCTTCGTGTACCGTGGCAAACTGGCAACCGTCCACCGACTCTTCGCCTTTCCCTCTCGATTTGGAACTGCTGTCGCACGCTCTTCCTCCCTCCTCCATTTGCCTTCACCCTTCCTTCTGCCATTGTTCGATCGTCTTCTCCATGGAGGGAACAAGCCGGAAACGACCCCGTTATTCTTGCCCCGATCTGAAAGATGACGTGGTGGGGGAACTCATTGATCGGTGCGACGTCATCACCTCGGCTAGCATGGCAGGTTCGTTCAAGACCATTCTCGACTCAACTAATAACATCATTACAAGGAACCCAAGGGTCCAGGAGCGGTTTGATCTCCCTTATCTTCTTCGCTATAAGCCTGTTCGCATGGGCGCGGACGACGGAGGCCTCGCCTTGTGCAAGTTGATGCCGCTTGATAATGATACGTGTGATGTCAAGATGCCATCGCTTAAGGGTAAGGCCTGGGCTGGCGCAAATGGAGATTGGGTTGTTTATATTGGGTACAATTGCGAGTGGGAACTTGTGAATGTGTACACTCGTCAGCGGATTCCACTTCCAAAAATCTCAGAGTGCCCTGAGGTTGAGCACACAGATGATCTACGTACGTTCAAATACGATCATGGTGGCTGTCGTCTACGGAAGATAGCAATTTGTCGAGTTCCCAACCGCTCTTGGAATTACAAGAACTATGAAGTTGTTGCTATCTTCGACAAGCTTGTTGCCGTCCTTCGTGGTTCCACGGTTCGTCCATGGATATTGCTCAAAAATCAGTTTCTGTACACGGATGATGAGTACTATGATGCAATTGAATACGAGGATCTTGTGTTTGCTTCCACCACTCGTGGCACTGTTTTTGCATGGGATCCTCGTAGTTTCGATACGTTTGTCTTCCACCGTAATTATAATTGTTGCATCCACATGCATGCGGGTTAGCAAGTTTCCCTTTACTAATTAACCTTCTTCTTGTGTTTCCAAGGTCCTGTGAACATTCCACCACCTATACTTGAAAAATTTTATAACCAAGGGGGAGATGACGATGGTGATGATCACGATCATGAGGACGAGCAGGACTTATATACTCAGTGGCGGCTGGCAACTAATTCGATGGATCACCTCTTCTTGTCTGTATACAGTGCACTGAGATTGTTACTACTGAGGGAGCACGTGTTGTCTCCCATGGTCGCCCTCTCCGGACCTATTCCAACACCCGTTGCAGGGTATTCGGGATGGATACTAGTGTGCTAGCGCCAACACCTTCTCCCTGGTACAGTATTGATAGTCTTGGAGAAAACTCGCTCTTCCTTGGACCAAACTATCCAATGATGGTTAAAGGCGATCCAGCTGCTGTTGACACAACGTTACTACCATTTATGAGAAGCAACTGTATCTATACCTCGGACATTGCGGTGGTTCCCTACCCTGCTCCTGATATATGCCGCTTCAGCCTGGATGATCAGTCCTGCATTGCTCTCGATATTGACAATAGCTGGCCCTTCCCAGAGCACCTATGGTTCAAAGCAAGCGTTTCCAACGCCAAGGATTGGTTGAGTTGAAGTTCATTTCATTGCTTGTTATTTGTTGTGTGATGAAAACTTCAGTATTTACTAGAATGTTTTGTTGGAAATAATCTATAATCCAACATGTATCATCGTTGTCGTTGTGTGTTGATGACTTGTTGTATGTAATGAATGGTACATTTGCAAAGTGTGTCATAGACTCAATTTATGAAT